>NC_063350.1:6592308-6597302 GCF_021869965.1 Rhincodon typus
ATTCCGTAAGCTTTAGAATACTGATGGACAAAGACGAGAGTGGTCCTAAAGGAAGAGTGCTGAATTGGGGCAGGCCAACTATCGCAAAATTTGGCAGGAGCTGGGGAATGTGGATTGGGAGCAGCTGTTTGAGGGTAAATCCACATTTATGTGGGAGGGTTTTAAAGAGATGTTGATTAGAGTGCAGGACAGACATGTCCCTGTGAAAATGAGGGATAGAAAGGGCAAGATTAGGGAACCATGGAAGACAGGTGAAATTGTGAGACTAGCAAAGAGGAAAAAGGAAGCATATATAAGGTCTAGGCGACTGAAAACAGACGAAGCTTTGGAAGAATATCGGGAAAGTAGGACCAATCTGAAACGAGGAATTAAGAGGGCTAAAAGGGGTCATGAAATATCTTCAGCAAACAGGGTTAAGGAAAATCCCAAAGCATTTTATTCATACATAAGGAGCAAGAGGGTAACTAGAGGAAGGGTTGGCCCACTCAAGGACAAAGGAGGGAAGTTATGCGAGGAGTCAGAGAAAATGAGTGAGATTCTTAATGAGTACTTTGCGTCGATATTCACCGAGGAGAGGGACATGACGGATATTGAGGTTAGGGATAGATGTTTGATTACTCTAGGTCAAGTCGGCATAAGGAGCGGGGAAGTGTTGGGTATTCTAAAAGGCATTAGGGTGGACAAGTCCCCAGAGCCGGATGGGATCTATCCCAGGTTATTGAGGGAAGTGAGACAGGAAATAGCTGGGACCTTAACAGATATCTTTGCAGCATCCTTGAGCACGGGTGAGGTCCTGGAGGACTGGAGAATTGCTAATGTTGTCCCCTTGTTTAAGAAGGGTAGCAAGGATAATCCAGGTAATTATAGACCGGTGAGCCTGACGTCAGTGGTGGGGAAGCTGCTGGAGAAGATACTGAGGGATAGGATCTATTTACATTTGGAAGAAAATGGGCTTATTAGTGATAGGCAGCATGGTTTTGTGCAGGGAAGGTCATGTCTTACCAACTTAATAGAATTCTTTGAGGACATGACAACGTTGATAGATGAGGGAAGGGCTGTAGATGTCATATACATGGACTTCAGTAAGGCATTTGATAAGGTTCCCCATGGTAGGCTGATGGAGAAAGTGAAGTCGCATGGGGTCCAGGGTGTACTAGCTAGATGGATAGAGAACTGGCTGGGCAACAGGAGACAGCGAGTTGTAGTGGAAGGGAGTTTCTCAAAATGGAGAACTGTGACCAGTGGTGTTCCACTGGGATCCGTGTTGGGATCACTGTTGTTTGTGATATACATAAATGATCTGGAGGAAGGTGTAGATGGTCTGATTAGCAAGTTTGCAGATGACACTAAGACTGGTGGAGTAGCAGATAGTGAAGGGGACTGTCGGAGAATGCAGCAGAATATAGATAGATTGGAGAGTTGGGCGGAGAAGTGACAGATGGAGTTCACTCCAGGCAAGTGCGAGGTGATGCATTTTGGAAGATCCAATTCAAGAGCGAACTATACGGTAAATGGAAAAGCCCTGGGGAAAATTGATGCACAGAGAGATCTGGGTGTTCAGGTCCATTGTACCCTGAAGGTGGCAACGCAGGTCGATAGAGTTGTCAAGAAGGCATACGGCATGTTTTCATTCCTCGGACGGGGTATTGAGTACAAGAGTTGGCAGGTCATGTTACAGTTGTATAGGACTTTGATTCGACCACATTTGGAATACTGCGTACAGTTCTGGTCGCCACATTACCAAAAGGATGTGGATGCTTTGGAGAGGGTGCAGAGGAGGTTCACCAGGATGTTGCCTGGTATGGAGGGTGCTAGCTATGAAGAGAGGTTGAGTAGATTAGGATTATTTTACATTAGAAAGACGGAGGTTGAGGGGGGACCTGATTGAGGTCTACAAAATCATGAGCGATATAGACAGGGTGGATAGCAAGAGGCTTTTTCCCAGAGTGGGGGACTCAATTACTAGGGGTCACGATTTCAAGATGAGAGGGGAAAAGTTTAAGGGAGATATACGTGGCAAGTTCTTTACACAGAGGGTGGTGGGTGCCTGGAATGCGTTGCCAGCGGAGGTGGTAGAGGCGGGCACGATAGCGTCATTTAAGATGTATCTAGACTGCTACATGAATGGGCAGGGAACAGAGGGATACAGATCCTTGGAAAATAGACAACAGGTTTAGTTAGAAGATCTGGATCGGCGCAGGCTTGGAGGGCCGAAGGGCCTGTTCCTGTGCTGTAATTTTCTTTGTTCTTGTTCTTTGTGTGTGTGTGACTCTGTGTCTGTGTTTGCATATGTGTGTCACAGTGTGTCTCTGTGTGACTATGTGTGGGTGTGGATGTGACTTGTGTGTGTGTGTGTGAGAGAGAGACTGTGTGCGTGAGAGATACTGTGTGTATGAGTGTGTGCGCATGCGCACGTGTGTTTCTGTGTGTATGTGTGTGTGTATGTTTAAGAGACTGTGTTCTTGTGGGACTGTGTGTGTTTGAGAGAGGGAATGTGTGTGAGAGAGAGATCCTGTGTGTTTTTGAGTCTGTATGTGTGTGCGTGTGTGTGACTGTGTGTGTGTGTCTAAGACTGTGGTCTTGTGGGACTCTATTTGTGTGTGTGCGTGAGTGCATGAGCGTGTGACTATGTGTGTATGACTGTGTGGTTGTGTGTGACTGTGTGTGTATGTGTATATGACTGTGCTTGTGTGGCTGTGTGAGCATGTAGCTGTGTGAGACTGTGTAGGTGTGTGATTATGTTTTTGTGTTCGTGAAAGAGACTATGTGTGAGTGTATGTATGACTGTGCTTCTGTGATTTTGTGAATGTCTGTGTATGACTGTGTATGTTTGTCTGTGTGTGTCTGTATGTGTGTGTGACTCTGTATCTGTGTTTGCATATGTGTGTCACTGTGTGTCTGTGTGTGTGTGTGTGTATGAGAGAGAGAAAGACTCTGTGTGTGAGAGATAGACGGTGTGTGTAAGAGTGTGTGTGCACGTGCACGTGTGTTTCTGTTTGAGAGACTGTGTTCTTGTGGGACTGTATGTGTGACTGTGTGTTTAAGACTGTGTGGTTGTCTGTGACTGTGTGTGTACGTCTGTCTATCTGTCGGTGTGTACATCACTGTGTGCTTGTGTGACTGAGGGTGTGAGAGAGAGTCTGTTTGTGTGTGTGAGATTCTGTGCTTGTGTGACTGTGTGAGTGTGTGACTGTGTGAAAGTGTATGTGAGTATTTGTATGTATGTGTGTTTGTGTATGAGTGCTTTCAAGAGAGAGAATTTGTGTGAGAGAGTCTATTTGTGTGTGTGCGCGTGTGAGACAGAGAGAGAAGAGAGACACTGTGTGTGTGTGAGAGAGAGACTGTGTGTGTGTGTGTGTGTGTGTGTGTGTGGGAGAGAGACAGTGTGTGTCAGAGAGAGAGAGAGACTGTGTGTGTGCGTGTGAGACAGAGAGAGAGACAGTGTGTGATGATGAGAGAGACTGTGTGCATGTGTGTGTGTATGACAGAGAGAGAGGGAGACAGAGATTTTATGCGTGTTGGAAAAACAAACCGTGTGTGTGTGTGAGAGAGAATGTGTGTGTGTCTGTGTCTATGTGTGTGAGTGTGGCTGTGTATGTGACTCTCTCTGTGTGTTTGTGTGACCGTATATGTGTGTGTGATCGCATGAGCATGAGGCTGTGCGTGTATGACTGTGTGTGTGTATGTGTGTATGAATGTGTTATTGTGTGACTATCTGAGCGTCTGGCTGTGTGAGACTCTGTGTGTGTGTGTTTGTGTATGTATGTGTGCGAGAGAGAGACAGAGACAGAGACTATACGCGTGAGTGTGTGTATGACTGTGTGCTTCTGTGATTGTTTGCATGTCTGTGTGTGTCTGTATGTGTGCGTGTGTGTTGTTTGTGTGTGTCTGTATGAAAATGTGGCGGTGTGAGAATGTGTGTGTGTGTGACTCTGTGTGTGTGTGTTTGTGTGAGAGACTATATGTGATTATGTGTGTGTCTGTGTTTGAGTGTGTATGTGTCTGTGTGTGTCTCTGTTTGCATATGTGTATCACTGTGTGCTTGTTTGACTCTCTGTGTGTGTGTACATGCTCGTGTGTCTGTGTGTGTTTGTGTGTGGGTGTGGGTATGATTGTGTGTGTGTGAGACTGTGTGCATGTGCACATGTATGTTTGAGAGGCTGTGTTCTTGTGAGACTGTGTGTGTGTCTGTGTGTGTACTACTGTATGGTTGTGTGTGACAGTGTGTGTGAGCATGTGACTGTGTGTGTGCCTGTGTTTGTGAGTCTCTTTGAATCTGCGTTTGCGTGTGTGTGTGAGATTGTGTGCTTGTTTGATTCTGTGTGTGCACGTGCATGTGTGTGTCTGCGTAAGACAGTGTCTGTGTTTGTTTGACTGTGTGCTTGTGTGACTGTGTGTCAGAGAGAGACTTTGTGACCAAGTGACTCTGTTTGACTGTGTGTGTGTGTGTGAGCATGTATATGACTCTGTGTGTGTGTATATGAGTATATGACAGTGTGCTTGTGTGTCTGTGTGTGTGACTGTGTGTGCGTGTGACGGTGTGTCTGTGCATTCGTTTTCCTGTGTGTGTCTGACTATGTGTTTGTGTGCGTGTGTGTATGACTGTGTGTGTGTAGCTGTGTGATCGTATGACTGTGCGTGTGTGTGTGTGAGACTGTGTACTTGTGTGACTCTGTGTGTTTGTCTGAGCATGTGTGACTCTGTGTGTGTGTGTGCATGTGTGTGTCTGTGCATGTGTGTGTCTGTGTGTGCACGTGAGACTCTGCGTGTCTGTCTGTGTGTGTATGACTGTGTGCTTGAGTGTGTGAGAGAGAGACTGTGAGCGTGTGACTGTTTGGCTGCGTGTGTTTGTATGTGTATGACCCTGTGTGTGTGTATGAGTGTATGACCATGTGCTTGTGTGTGACTGTGTATAAGTATGTGCATGAGTATGAGAGAGAGAGAATCTGTGTGTGTAAGAGAGATTGTGTGTTTATGTGACTCTGTGTGTCCGC
>NC_063350.1:6597402-6605804 GCF_021869965.1 Rhincodon typus
TGTGTGTGTGTGTGTGTGTGTGTGTGTGTGTGAGAGAGAGAGAGAGAAACTGTGTGTGTGCTTGACTATGTGCATGTATGACTGTGTGAGACTGTGAATGTACCTGTGTGTTTGACTCTGTATGTGTGTGTGTATTGTTTGAGGGACTGTGTGTGTGTGTGTGTGTGTGTGTGTGTTTGTGTGTGTGTGAGAGAGAGAGTGAGAGACTATGTGTGTTTGACGGTGTATGTGTGGGACTGTTTGTGACTGTGTGATTGTGTGAGCATGTGACTGTTTGAAACTGTGCATCCGCGTGTGTAAGGGACTGTGAGTGTGTGACTCTGTGTATGCCTGTGTGTGCACAACTGTGTGTGTGTGTGTGTGACTATGTGTATAACTCTGTGTGTGTGTGTGTGTGTGTGTATGTGTGTGTGAGAGAGACTGTGCACTTGTGTGAGTGCGTGTGCGCTTGTGTGACTGTGTGTGAGAGGGAGAGAGAGAAAATGTGTTTGTGTGTGTGTGTGTGTGTATGTATGTGTATGCGTGAGACTCCGTGTGTAGGTGCGTGTGTATATGATGTGTCCTTGTGTGACTGTATGTGCATATGTGTGTGTCACTGTGTGTTTGTGCGACTGTGACTGTGTGAGTGTGTGTCTTTGAGGTGTATGTGTGTGTATGTCTGTGAATGTGTAAATCTGTTATTGCATGTTTTTGTGTGATTGTGTGGAAGTCCTGTGACTGCACACTATCTAATTTGGATCACATTTTGTTACGAGTCGCTATGCAATTCCCAACCAGGCTCAACCATTGGGTAGAATCTCTGGTTGTTACTTTGCTCCCTAGTTATCGGACCTAAAGCAATAGCTTTATAATCAATTTAATCAAGATCAAAGGTCTAAGCCATTGCTCCAGAATGGAACCTGGATCTTCTGTTTTGCATTTCTTTGCTATGACTTCAGGAGGAGTATTTACCTGCTGCAGTATTCCATAGTACGACCAGGGAAGGTAGTCAGGTAGGGTTATATAGATTCTAAAATCTTGCAGTAGTTTTTGACCCTCCTGTGGCCTTATATATTTTTGGCTGTTTAGATAACTAATCCCAAATAAACCTCGGATGCTTGTTAAAGCTTCCTCTTTTGTGTTGTGTCTTGTGATCACACTTGACCATATTCCTGCCCAACAGCATGACACATTGTACAATAGACAACAGGCATAACACAGGTCAAATTGATGCAGCGTTCTTCATTTTAAGCCCTTTTAGACTAATGTAGCATCTAATCGAAACTTGCACAGCCAAGGCAACAACTTTATGTTCAACATAAAATATCTCTTTGCCCTGAAGCCGCTGTTGGTGAGGTCCCAACTGGAAAAAAGCTGCAAATGACAGCAGAAAAAAAAATCTTGGAGCTAATCTGTTTTTTCTCTGTCGCTAAAGGTAAAGTCACCATTGTTGTATGGGGCCATAGGACTGCTGTCTCATTAGAGAGAGATATGATTGATGGTTTGACCTGAGCCCCAGCTGAGGGGAAGATATCTTCATGGTAATCTCAGCCAGTGTAGGAATTGAACCCATGCTGCTGGCATCACTCTGCTTTGCAAACCAGCCGTCCAGCCAACTAACCCATCTCTGTCGAGATGCTAACTTGCTGCATATTGTGTTTGCATTTATAAATTCATAGAAGTAATGAACTTAATGATTAGCATATCAGAGTCTTCTCTAAAGCCTAGGCCTATCCTTGCCTATTTTAATGCTGGAGTTATAACTAATTATCACTACAATCATGACCTTTCCTTCAATTATTACCCAATTTTAGCTCTTTCATTATTAAACAAAGGAGGACCGTAAGGTTAATACTTTGACAGCTGGTTACATCCTTTGTATGTCAGCCCCCTAGTTGTCAAAAAAACAGAGCTGCAGAGATTGTAGTTTTTAATTTGGTTTTAATTTTCCAACATTTCCTAGCTTCTGGAATGGTCCCAGCAAATTGGAAGTTAGCAAATGTGGCACTTCAATTGTGGAAAGGAGGGAGAGAGATAAAGGAAACTATACACTCATTAGCATGTTACCTGTCTTCAGGGAAAAAAACCTGGCGTCTATTATTAAGGAAAACTTAACAATGGGCTTAGAACATCATCATATGAACAAAACCAACAGTTTTATAAATGAGAAATAATATTTACCAAATTTATTCAAATTCTTTGAGAATGTAATTTATAGGGTAGATAAAGGGGAATCAATTGATGTAATATACATGGATTTCCAGAAAGCATTCAATAAGGTGCCACACAAAAGATTAATATGCTCATAAAGTTATGGTCATATATTAGTGTGGACAAATAGTTAACTAATGGACAGGAAGTAAACGATAGGGTTAAACAACACATTTACTAGTTGGTGGGCGGTGAGTAGGAATGCCACAATGATCAGTGCTGGGACCTCAGCCAGTTACAGCTTACATTAAGATAACAAGGTGTATAGCTGAATGAAGCTCCACACCTTGTTATCTCAGACTCCAGCATCGGCAGTTCCTACTATCTCTACAGTTTACATTTATGACTTAAGCAAAGAGACCCTGAGCAATAGACCTAAGTTTGCTAATGATACAAAGCTAGATCAGACAGCAAGGTGTGAGGACGCTGCATAGAGGGCGCAAAGAGACGTAAACAGGTTATTGAGAAGACAATCAAGGAGTCAGATAATGTATGATAGACTCATAGAATCATACAGCACGGAAACAGACTCTTCGGTCCAACCAGTCCATGCCGAACATAATCCCAAACTAAACTAGTCCCACCTGCCTGCCCCTGGCCCATATCCCTCCAAACCTTTTCCTATTCATGTACTTATCCAAATGTCTTTTAGACATTGTAATTGTACCCGCATCCACCACTTCCTCAGGAAGCTCATTCCACACGCAAACCACCCCCTGTGTAAAACATTTACCCCCATGTCTTTTTTGAATCTTTCTCCGGTGTGAGTAAGTGTGAGGTTATTCACTTTGGTATGAGGAATAGAAAAGCAAAATATCTTTTAAAGGACATAAAATTGTAAATGTTCCCATTTAGAGAGGTTTGGATGTACTTTTACGAGGTGCACAGAAAGTCAGCATCAGGCACAGGAAATAATTAGGAAGGCAATTAGTACACTGGCCCTGATTGAAAGGGAATTAGAATATAACTTTGAAGAAGTCTTACTATAATTATAAAGGGCTTTGGTGAGACCATATTTGGAATACATTGAGCATTTTTGTCTCTATTTTTAGGGAACAACATACTTGCATCAGAGGTAAAACAGCAAATATTCAGTAGATTGGTCCTTTGGTTGAGGAAGTTGTCCTATGATGAGTAATTGAGTAAAATGAGTCTATATTCTCCAGAATTTAGAAGAATGAATTCAAGTGTTGAAGGTTCTGAAGGGATTTACAGAGAGGCTGTATCTGAGGAATCTTGGAAACCAGGGCACAGGCTCAGGATAATGGTGAGGGGGGAGCGATTATTTAAGATTACTTTGAGGAGCAATTTCTTCTTTCACAGGGCTTTGAATCTTTTGAATTCTCCATCCCAGTAGTGAAAGCCCTGGTGTTGAATATAATGAAGACTGAGATAGATGGATTTTTGGGCTCTCATAGAGTGAAGGGACCTAGGGAGTGGGCAGGAAAGTGGCAGGTCAAAGGTCAGCTGTGATAGTAGGGAATGGCAAAGCAGGTTCGATGGGTCGAATGGTCTACTTTTGCTCATAATTGTTATGTTCTACTTATTTCCCCTCTTTGCTTCATTGATACTGTGCATTCGTTGTAAACCTGCCTCGAGACTTTTGTCACTGTTGCCTTCCATCCCAGCCACTAGAAGGAGCTCAAGATCCTTCCCCTGGTTCAGAGACACTGATGGACAAAATATTGCAATTAGCTGGGTGATTCCAACATGGATTAGCCAATTAGCACTAGACACTCTTCACTTGTACTAGGGACCCAGAAGCAAGGTTTTCCCAGCATGACATTCTGGAAACTGAGCAAGTATTACACAACTCCAATAACATTGACTCTTAATTCTCCAGGGGCTCAGATAGCAAAATATTGAGAGTATGGAACATAGCCCAGGTTCAAGAACTGAGACATGATCATAAAGTGGTGATGAGGAATGCATAAGCCATTGGTATGTGTCTGTAAATGAAAAAGTAAGGAATAAAGAATGACTGGTTAATTCATTAAGCTCTTTCCATCAACAATGCATACACAATTTGTTCTGCCATTTATCTGATTTCCTGAGGGGAAATCCTGCAAAATTTCTCCCAGATCCCAAAGACAGTCAAACAGTTGTACCAAATGTCTATCCAAGCTTCCACCGACATTATCCAGACCTGACAATTTGCTTTTTATAAATTGTACCTCCAGGCCTCAAAGAGAGCAGGAGCCAACATTGTTTCACCATTTGCTTATCTTAACCTGGAGCTCCTCATTATTCCATATACAATGTGCATTAAACTCTTCGTTCCCTGTGTGACTGCTATTTAGGGTTATGTTATTATACACTGAACTATATGGAGGTCATAGGGTCATAGAACATGGAAACAGACCCTTTCATCCAAGTTGTCTGTGCTGACCAGACATCCCAATCTGACCTGGTCCCATTTGCCATATTTGGCCCATATCCCACTAAATCCTTCCCATCAGATGCCTTTTAAGTGTTGTAATTGTACCATCCTCTACCACTGCCTCTTGCAGCTCATTCACACCACACTCTGTATGAAAAAGTTACCCCTCGGGTCCTTTTTAAACCTTTCACCTCTCACTTTGAACCTATGCCCTCTAGTTTTGGTCACCCCTACCCTTGGAAAAAGATCTTGGCTATTCACCCTATGCATGCCCCTCATGATTTTATAAACCTCTATAAGGTCACCCCTCAGCGTCCGACTCTCCATGGAAAATAATCCCAGCCTATTCAGCCCCTCCATATAACTCAAACCCTCCAGTCTCAGCAACATCCTTGTAAATCTTTTATGCATCCTCTCAAGTTGAACAACATCCTTCCTACAGGAGGGTGACCCGAATTGCATGAAGTATTCTAAAAGTGGCCTCACCAATGTTCTGTACAGCTGCCACATGAAATCCCAACTCTTATATTCAATGTTGAGTTTTTTGAAGAGGGGACAAAGAAGATTGATGAAAGCAGAGTGGTAGACGTTGTCTATATGGACTTCAGCAGAACGTTCGATAAGGTTCCACCTGGTAGACTGGTTAGTAAGGTTAGATCACATGGTGTCAGGGAGAACAAGGGGATACAAAATTAGCTTGAAGGTAGGAGACAGAGGATGGTGCTAAACAGTTGCTTTTCAGACTGGAAACCCATGACCAGTGGTATGCCACAAGGATCAGTGCTGGACCCACTGCTTTTCTTCATTTCTATAAATAACCTTGGATGTGAATATAGGAGGTACGGTTGGTAAGTTTGTAGATGGCACCAAAATTGGTGGTGTAGTGGACAGGGAAGAAGATTAACTCAGACTACAATAACACCTTGATCAGATGGGCCAACTGAGAGGTGTGGCAGATGGAGTTTGATTTAGATAAATGTGAGGTGTTGCATTTTGGTAAGGCAAACCAGGGCAGGACTTAGCACAGTTAATGGTAGGGCCCTGGGGAGTATTGCTGAACAAAGAGATCAAGGGTTACAGGTGCATGGTTCCTGCAAAGTGGGGTCACAGGTAGACAGGGTGGTGTTATAGTTCCTGCAAAGTGGGGTCACAGGTAGACAGGGTGGTGTTATGGTTCCTGCAAAGTGGGGTCACAGGTAGACAGGGTGGTGTTGTGGCACAGTAGGGAGAATCCCTGCCAGGGTCAGAACCTCCAGATTCAAGTCCTACTCAAGGACTTCATCACCCTGTTTTAATAACACAGTTCAACAGATTAGGGATTAATTTAGAGACAAGAAAACTGCAGATGCTGGAATCCAAGGTAGACAAACAGCAGGCTGGAAGAACACAGCAGGCCAGGCAGCATCTGGAGGAAGGGAATAGTCAACGTTTCGGGTATTACCCTTCTCCTTTGATGGCAGGGTATAAGAGCAGGAGCAATTCCTGATCAGCCATGTATCAGAGTCTCTATCATGTCTATCCATTGCTCCAGTCTACAACATGCAGGTAAAAGTCCACATTGCCACGGTAATGTGGACGCCCTCAGAGAACTGGAGAACTTTGAATCATCGCCTTTATATTCTGTTGTCGTTGCGCTCCAACGTCTTTCCCTGTCTCCAAACAATACTACTCCACTTCAACTTTGAATCATAGAATCCCTATGGTGTGGAAACAGGCCATTTGGCCCATCAAGTCTACACCAACCCTCTGAAGAGCATTCATTCCCCTACCAAATCCCTGTAACCCTGCATTTTTCCCATGGCTAACCCACCTATCCTACACATCGCTGGGTTCAATGGACAATTTAGCACGGCCAATGTACCTAACCTGCACATCTTTGGACTGTGGGAGGAAAACGGAGCACCCGGAGGAAACCCACACAGACACGGGGAGAATGTGCAAACCCCACACAGACAGTTGCCCCAAGGCTGGAATCAAACCTGGGTCCGTGGTGCTGTGAGGCAGCAGTGCTAACCGTACCGCTTCTTTGTAAGGTGTTTGCAGGTGGTTCTCTCAGAACTACCTGCACCCTTCAGGTATAAAGTGAAGGGGTGGAAGCTGCCAGGTTGATTCACACAGAGGCTTCAGTGCTGAGTACAAGCTGCTTGGACTGATCGATAAATGTAGACACTTGTTAATTGAGGTACTCAGAGGTCAGAAACCTGTCTGGTCCTCACTAGCAGGTAAACAGTCGTTAGTTGTCATTAATTCTAGTAAGTAAGCAGTAATGGAATGGGACTGTGGTTATGGACTGGGTAGCAGATAGCTCTACTGCTACACCCTGACTGAATCTCATACAATGAACATGAGATAAAACAGTATGATGAATATCCCCAATATCACCAGGATCATGAACTTCTTAGCTTCTGTGTCCAGTAAATCTTTATCGTTTTGGAGTTTTCCTGTACTTGAGCTACTCACGCAGGTGCAGGCAGCTAACTGAGTAAAGCTGGTGATTAAACCTAAAACAAGAGGAGGCCATTCAGTCCAACAAGAGTGCACTAGATCTTCTGAAGAGCAACCTAGTTAATTGTAATTTGTTGCTTTTTCATATAGGCACCTGCGATTATTTTCTCTTTCCAGTATTTAGCAGTACTCTAATGACAGCTACTATTGGATCTGTATCCTTCATCCTGCCAGGCAATATATTGCAAATTCTACTCTCTTATTGTGTAAAAACATTTTTCCTCACCCTTCACCCCCTCTCCCTTCTGGGTCTTTTGTCAGAGGCTCCCTAGTAACCAAGTCTTTGGCCATTCAAAATTGCATTCCCAATGTTAATTGGCTCAAAAAAAGATGTGAGTGGGAAAAATTAAAAGGTAAAGGCACTACAGTCTGACCAAATGACAGGGCTACTCTCTCATTAGAGAGACAACTCATAGGATGGGTCAGCACACCTCAGGTGAGGTGGGGGGGAGCATTGAAAAGGAGAGTCTTTCATGTTAACCTCAGCTGGTGCAGGAATTGACCCCATGCTACAGGCATCATTTGGCATCACAAACTAGCCATCCAAGCAAATCCAACCCCCAACAGGGGAGCTAGTCAGCCAGTGGCTCTATTGATGGATAAGTAATGAGTCTTTCAATCAGTTGGAACAGGGGATGGTGAGATTTCTGAACTTACCTGATAGTGCATGACAGTATGTTAAATCGGCACAACATCGTGGGCCGAAGGGCCTGTACAGTGCTGTACTGTTCTATGTTCTTACCAATGGTTGTACTTTTCACTGTTGTGACAATGCTTTATTTTATAAACCTATCGACATGCATTAGAATAATAATGAATGGCTTGAGTGAATAATGAGGTTACTATGGTTCAGACAGCTTCTCTAAAGTTCCTCCTCATGGTTTATGACATCATTTGAACCCAGGGATAAGTTGACAGGACCATTACGTGGAACGTGGAACAATCCTTCTTCCGTACCTACACCGGCCCTAAACCCCACCTCTTCCTCCATTACATTGATGACTGTATCGGCGCCGCCTCGTGCTCCCACGAGGAGCTCGAACAGTTCATACACGTCACTAACACCTTCCACCCCAACCTTAAATTTACCTGGACCATCTCTAACACCTCTCTCCCCTTCCTGGACCTCTCTGTCTCCATATCGGGCAACCACCTCGAAACCGATATTCATTTCAAGCCCACCGACTCCCACAGCTACCTAGAATACTCCTCCTCCCACCCACCTTCCTGCAAAAATGCTATCCCCTATTCCCAATTCCTTCGCCTCCGCCGCATCTGCTCCCAGGATGAGGCATTCCACTCCCGTACATCTCAGTTGTCCTCGTTT
>NC_063350.1:6606304-6616839 GCF_021869965.1 Rhincodon typus
TGGGAAGTGCAGGTGAAGTGTTGCTTCACCTGGAAGGTATGTTTGGGCCCTTGGATACTGGGGAGGGAGGAGGTAAATGCGCAGGTGTTGCACCTTCGCCGGTTATAGGGGAAGGTGCTGTAGGGCTGTGGGGGGGGTGTTGGAAGTCCCAGGCTATCCAGTCCCTCCTTATAACTCAAACCTTCACGATTCGGCAACATACTTGTAAATCTTTTTTGCACTCTTTACAGGTTAATAACATCCTTCGCAGGGTGATCAGAGTTACACGCAGTACTCTAAATGTGGCCTCACCAATGTCTTGTACAGCTGTAACATGACGTCCCAACTTGTGTGCTCAGTGCTCTGACTGATGAAGGCAAACGTGCCAAATGCCTTTTTAACTACCCTGTCTACATGTGTCGCCATTTTTAGGGAACTATGTACCTGCACCCTGGGTTTCTCTGTTCGACAACACTCTCCAGGGCCCTATCACCTGTGCTGGTTTGTCTTACCAAAATGCAATACCTCGCATTATCTGAATTAAACTCCATCTGCCATTTCTCAGTCCACTGGCCCAGTTGATCAAGATCTCGTTGAACTCTTAGATAATGTCCACTATACCACCAATCTGGTCTCATCCACAAATTTACTATGTCTCCTAGATTCTCATCCAAATAGTTTATGTAAATAACGAACAATGGTGGACCCAGCAACAGTCCTTTCACACACCACTGGTCATTGGCCTCTAGTCTGAACAACAACCCTTTACCACCACCCTCTGTCTCATACTGACAAACCAATTTTGTATCCAATTGGCTAGCACTCCCTAGATCCGATGTGATCTAACCTTGCTAAGAGGTCTGCAATACAGAACCTTGTCAAAGACTTTGCTAAAGTCCAAATGGACAACATTTACTGCTCTGCCTTCATCTATCTTCTCTATCACCTCTTCAAAAAATTCAATCAAATTTATGAGACACGATTTCCTACACAAAAAGCCATTTTGACTATCCCTGATCAGTCCTTGCCTTTCCAAACAAATGCAGATCCTGTCTCTCAGAATCCCCTCCAACAACCGTCCCACCACTGACATCAGACTCTCCGGTCTATAGTTCCCTAGCTTTTCCTTGCAACCTTTCTTAACTAATGATACAGCATTGGCCATCCTCCAGTCTTCCTGCACCTCACCTGTGGCCTTTGGTGATACAAGTATCTCCGTTAGGGTCCCTGCAATTTCTTCTGTAGGTTCCCATAACGTCCTGGGATACATTTGATCAGGTCCCAGATATTTATCTACCTTTATGTGTTTTAAGACCTCCAGCACCTCTTCTTTTGTAGGACATCTACATATTGATTGAGACATTTTTCTTGAACACACCTAACAAATTCCTCCCCATTCCAGTCCTCAACACTATGTCAGTCCCAGTCTGTGTTTGTAAAGTTAAAATCCCCTACCATTAGAATCATATTATTCTTACAGCTATCTGCATTATCCCCCCATATTTGCTCCTCAATTTCCTGCTGACTATCGGTGGTTTTATAGTACAATCCCATCAAAGTGATTATCCCCTTCTTGTTTCTCAGTTCTACCCGTATAGCTTCACAGGATGATGCATCAGGAATATCCTCTCTAAGTAATATTGTGATGTTTTCCCTAATCAAAAATACCACTCCCTGTCGTCTCTTGCCTCCCCTTCTATCGTTCCTATAGCAACTATACCCCAGAACATTGAGCTGCCAGTCCTGTCCCTCCCTCAGCCATGTTTCTGAAATAGCTATGGTGTCTCAGTCTCATATTTCCATCCATGCCCTGAGTTCATCTGCCTTACCTGTCAGGCCTCCTGTATTGAAATAAATGCAGTATAATTCATCAATCTTCCCTCATTCCTGGGCTGCTGGGCTCTTGCCTACTTTGTCTTTTTAACTTGCTCCGTTTAACCTCTGGTCCAGCCTCAACCTTCTGTCTTGTCTCACTTACTACTTAGGATCCCACACCCCTCCCAGATCAGTTTAAACCCTCCCAGCAGCTCTAGCAAATCTTCCCACTAGGATATCTGTCTCCTTCCAATTTAGGTGTAACCCGCCCCTCTTGTACAGGTCACTTCAGCCCCAGAAGAGATCTTAATGATCCAAAAATCCTTGCCCCTGCACCAGCTACTGGGCTGTGCATTCATCAGCCCTACTCTCCTATCCTTACTCTCACTCACACGTGGAATAATCCAGAGATTACCACCTTTGAGGTCCTGCTTTTTAACCTCTTGCCTAACTCCCTATGTTCGCTTTGCAGGACCTCATCCCTTTCTCTACTTATGTCGTCGGTACCAATGTCTCCAATGGCCACTGGCTGCTCACGTTCCCCTTTGAGAAATTGCTGCAACTGCTCTGAAACGTCCTTGACCCTGGCACCAGGGAGGCAACACACCATCCTGGAATCTTGCTCACAGATGCAGAAATGCCTGTCTGTGCCCCTGACTGAAGAGTCCCCTGTCACAGTTGTTCGCTTTGACCTTATCATACCCTGCTTTACAGCAGCAAATGGTCGAGGTGTGAAAGATCTGGCTGCTGTTGCTATTTTCCCCAGAGAGTCTACCCCACCCTCGACAGTATCCAAAACGGTATACTTGTTTACCAAAGCTTCTTAGACAACACCTTCCAAACCCACAACCAATTTCATCCAGAAGGATAAGGGCAGCATAACAGCACCCCCTATGAGTTCACTCACGATCCTGAATTGGAAATATATCACCATTCCTTCACTGTCGCTGGGTCCAAATCATGGATTTCCATCTCTCAAAGCATTGTGGATCTACCTACAGCACATGGACTGCAGTGTTTCAAGAAGGCAGCTCACCACCACCTTCTCAAGAGTAACTAGGGATGGGCAATAAATGCTGGCCCAGCCAACAATGCCCACATCCCAGGAGTCAATAGAAGAATGTGTGGGTTTGGAAGGGAGTTTGCAGGAGGAGGGAAGATGGGAGAGGAAAGGGCTAGGGTTAGTTTGGAACTTTCCTTTGTACCTTTGTGTCACTGGTTCACAGCTCATTTCCACCCTTTAGGTTTGGATTTGTCTCCCTCCTGATCATGTGTGACACTTGTTAACACTCGATGAGCCTCTGATCTCAGCAACAACACTCCAAACTCTCTCCTGTGTCATATTTGTTATTCTTTAATAGAAGGGCCTAGAAACAAAAGCATTGAATAAAAGCTAATAAAAGCTGCTTCTCGTTTATGGTGCACATCGGTACCAACAACATAGGTTACAAAAAATGGAATAAGGTCCTAAAAGCAGAATATAGGGAGTTTGGAAGCAAGATAAAAAGTTGGGCCTCAAAGATAGTGATCTCAGGATTGCAGTTGGAGTAGAAGTAGTGGGATGTATCAGGTGGCTGAGCACAGTGGTTCAGTGGTTAATACTGCTGCCCCACATCACCAGGGACATGGCATTGGTTCCAGCCTGTGGCGACTGTCTGTGAGGAATTTGCATGTTCTCCCTGTGAGTTTCCTCCGGGTGCTCCAGTTTCCTCCCACAGTCCAAAGAGGTGCAAGTTAGGTGTATCGGCCATGGGAAATGCAGGGTTACAGGCAATAAAGTTAAGGGTGAATGAATCTGCATGGGATGCTCTTCAGAGGGTCGATGATGACTCGATGGGCTGAATGGCCTGCTTCCGCAATGTAGGGATTCCATGATTCTAGGAGAGACTAGATAGCAGAACAACTAAATACATTTTTTAGTTCAGTCGTCATTAAAGAAGACACAAATAACATCTCATAAATGTTGGGGAATGCAAGGTCTATTGGGAGGGAAGAACTGAAGGAAATCAGTATCAGTAGGGAAACAGTGTTATAAAGTCATAGAGTCATATGGTCGCACATGACAGAAACAGACCTCTCGGTCCAACCAGTCCATGTTGAGCATCAACCCAAACCAAACTAGTCCTACCTGCCTGCTCCTGGTCTATATCCCTCCAAACCTTTCCTGTTCATGTAATTATCCAAATGTCTTTTAAGCATTGTAATTGTACCGCCACTTCCTCAGGAAGTTCACCCTCTGTGTAAAAAACTTTCCCTCATGTCTTTTTTAAATCTCTCTCTTCTGACCTTAAAAATGTGCCCCCTAGTCTTGAAATATCCAATTATAGGGAAAAGACAACTACCATCAACTCTATCTACACCTCTCATTATCTTATAAACTTCTATCACATCACTTCTCAACCTCTTATGTTCCAGTGAAAAAAGTCCCAGCCTATTCAGCCTTTCTTTACGACTCAGACATTCCATACCCAGCAACATCTTGGTAAATCTCTTCTGAACTCTCTCCAGCTTAATAACTGGGAGACCAGAACTGTACAAAATACTTTGGAAGAAGCCTGACTAATGTCCTGTACAACTTCAACATAACATCCCAATTCTTATACTCAAAGGATTGAGTAATGAAGGCAAGTGTGCCAAATGCCTTTTTTAACCACCCTGTCTATATGTGACATAAAATTTAAAGAATTCTGTACCTGCTCCCCAAGTCCCTCTGTTCTACAACACTATCCAAGGCCCCATCATTAATTGTATAAGCCCTACCCCTGTTTGTTGTACCAAAATGCAATGCCTCGCATTTATCCAGATTGAATTCGACCTGTCATTTTTCAGCGCATTGATCCACTTGATCAAGATCCCTTGAAAACTTGCTTCACCATCTACTCTACCACCAACTTTGGTGTCGTCAGCTTGGAAAAATTGACAGTATTAAGGACTGATAAATCGCAAGGGCCTGATAATCTACATCCCAGAGTATTTAAGGATGTGGGCCATAGAAATAATGAATGCATTGGTGATCATCTTCCAAGATTCATTAGTCTGTGGAACAGTTTATACAGATTGGTGGATAGCTAATGTAACCCCACTATTTAAAAAGGGAGGTAGAGAGAAAACAAGGAATTATAGAGCTGAGAGTCTGACTTCAGCAGTGGGGAAGATAGTAGAGCCCATTATAAAAATATTTAATAGCAGAAAACTTAGAAAAAAGAGGCAAGATTGGACAGAATCAGCATGGATTTGTGAAGGGAAATCATGCTTGACAAATCGACTGGGATTTTTGGAGGATGTAACCAATAACGTGGATAATGGAGAGTCAGTGGATATGGTTTACTTTGACTTTCATAAGGCTTTCAATAAGGTTCCACATAAGAAATTAGCATGTAAAATTAAAGAGCACAGGACTGGGGGTAGTGTACTGACGCGGATAGAGACCCGGTTGGCAGGCAGGAAACAAACAGTATAATTAAAATCTGAGTGGCAGCTATGAACTAGTGAGATAACGCAGCGATCAGTACTTGGATCCCAGCTATTCACAATATACGTTAATGATTTAGATGAGGGATTTAAGTGTAAAATCTTCAAATTTGAAAATGACACATAGCTAGGTGGGAGGGTGAACTGTGGGGAGGATGTAGAGATTCTTTAGTGTGGTTTGGACAAGCGGAGTGAGTGGGTAAATGCACGGCAGATGCAGCGTAATGTGTTGGATAAATGTGAGGTTTTTCACTTTGGAAGGAAGATTATTATCTGAATGGCGATAGATCGGAAAAGGGGAAGGTGCAACAAGACCCAGGCATCCTTGTACACCAGTCACTGAACATGTACAGCAGGTACAGCAGGCAGTGAAGAAGGCCAATGGTATGTTGGCCTTTACAGTGAGAGAATTTGAGTACAGCAGAAGGGATGTCTTGCTGCAATTATACAGGGCTTTGGTGAGATCACACATGGAATATTGTGTGTAGTTTTGGTTTCCTTATCTGAGGAAAGATAGAGGGAGTGCAACAAAAGTTTATCAGACTGATTCCTGGTATTGCACGACTGATGTATGAGGAGGCACTAGATTTGTTAGGACTAATTCACTGGAGTTTAGAAGATCAAAGGGGAAATCTCATAGAAACCTATGAAATTCTAACAGGACTGGACAGGACATCCCTGATCACTGGGGAATCAGAACACATACTGGAAGAATAAAGGGGCTGACTAATAGTGAGATGGCAGAAGATGAACAAAGCTAAGAGCAGAGAGATTTGGGAGTCCTCGCAGAAAGCTAGCAACCAAGTTCAGTGAGTAATAGCAAAGGCAAAAGGAATGTTGGCCTTTATTTCAAAGGGAATGGAGTATAAAGCTCGGGAGGTTTGCTGAAATGATACAAGGCACTAGTCAGAAAACAGCTACAATACTGTGAACAGTTGTGGGCCCCTTATCCAAGGAGAGATATACTGGCATTGGAGTTCACTAGGATGATCCCTGGTATGGATGGACAGTCTTATGAGGAGAGATTGAGTAGTTTGTACTCACTGGAAATTAAAAGAATGAAAGGGAATGTTTTTGAAACATACAAGATTTTTAGGGGACTTGACAGGGTAGGTGCAGAAAGATTGTTTCTCCTTGTGGGAGAGTCTAGGAGCAGAGGACATCATCTCAGTATAACAGGTCACACATTTAAGACAGAGATGAGGAGGAATTTCTTTTCTCAGAGGGTAATGAATCTGTGGAACTCTTTACTGCAGCGGGTTTTTGAGGTTGGGTCATTAAGTATATTCAATGCTGAGATAGACAGATTTTTAATCGGTAAGGGAATCCAGGGCTATGGGGAAAAGGCAGGAAAGTGGAATTGAAGGTTATCAGATTAGCTAAGATCTCATTGATGGCAGAGCAAACTCAATGGGCTGAATGGCCTACTTCTGCTGTTATGTCTTATGATCTTATAGTGCTAGGGTTCGCAGTGTAAGTATATAGGGTAGTCCATTCAGGACTGAGATGAGGAGAAATGTCTTCACCCAGACAGTAGTGAGCCTTTAGTATTCTCTGCCACAGAAGGTGGTTGAAGCCAAAACGTTGAATGTGTTCAGGAAGGAGTTATACATAGTTCTGAGAGCAAAAGGGATCAGAGGGTATGGGGAGAAAGCAGGAACATTGTACTGAGTTAGATGTTCAGAATGAATGGCAGAGCAGACTCAAAGTGCCGAATGGCCTATTCCTGCTCCTATTTTCTATGTTTCTCTGTTATTGCCAATACTAATTTCAATATTTATTTGGACGTCCTCTTTTCTTTGCTGCTTCTCCCCACTTCCCTAACCCGCTAACGTCTTTGGTGGTTTGATATAAAAAATGTGAGGAGAATTAGATTTTCCAAAGAGCTAATGGAAAAGTTTCCCCTTCCTCCTCCCCATATCCTCCCTGTCACCTTCATTCTCTGGTTTTGGTTCAAGGCAATGCGTAGAGAAAAACCTCTTAAAAAGGAAAATCTAGAACTTGAGATTCACGATGGTTAGCAATAACTCACTTCCCTTTACGTGTTGAGTTCGCACAACAGTAATATCCACTTCCATTTCCATAGCACCTTTCGGCCCACAATCATACAAGGGGATGTTAGGGCAGGTGACCAAAAGGCATGGTCAAAGAGGCAGATTTCAGAAAGGTAGCTAACTGAGGAGAAAGACAGAGATGAAGCTTCCGGTAGAAATTCCATAACTCAGTACTAAGGAAGCTGAAGGCACAGGCCGGTAAATCATCAGCTTCTCTCCCTACTTCCCCAAACAGATAGAATCTGCTTTACATGTCAGATTCTACTCAGTGATCAGAAGCGTAAGGTAGTCACTAATAAATCCAATTGGGAATTCAGGGAAAACCCTTTATTCCTAGGAAAGGTACGTGGGACTTGCTAACACATTGTGTACTCGTGACGGGTTGAATTGATGCATTTAAACAGACATTCATTAAATGTATAATAGAGAAAAGAACAAAGATATATTGATAGGAACCAATGAAAAGGTGGAGGAGGAGGATCATATAGAGCATTGAGACTGATATATACCAGTTGGTTTGGATGGTCAGTTACGGAGCTGTAAAGTTAATATAATTCTGAGCATTTTCAGTATTTTCTGTTTTTATTTCAGATTTTCAGCATTCAAGGTTCTTTCTATCTCAAGCACATCTCATTTGTTTGATTTTTTTTGTATGGTGCATGCATTCAGGAAAATTGTAACAATGGCTAATTTACAGTAACATTTTATAATCCGATAGCAAATTCTTCTTTGTACACATTAAAGAGTTCACATATCTGATTTCATTTCAGCATGCAGTGATTATACCCATGCCTGCTGCTGAAAGTTATAGCGAATTTCCCCTCGATCCCCAAGCAAAATCTGTATACTGTGAGCTTCTCCTGTGTCGGATGGATGTATTGCATCTTCTGATGTGCACATACCCATTGATGTCACTGCAGCGATGCAGCTATTAATCGTAAAATGTACCATTGTGAGCAGGTATGGCCCAGGGTTGAGTAGGGATATCTTCCCCCTCATACCTGCTTCCCATCCTATGCTTATAGCTTGGCACCAACAGAGAACTGGTCAGATATCAAGGCTGCGGTAGCAATTGCCGGGAGTACAGTGTCTATTTTGACTGGCATCGGAACACAAACCCTTCATTGTGAGAGAACCGAATCCAGTTTTCAGTTGATGAACCAGGTTTTTACATTGGAAATGCAGCATTTTTCTCTGATCTACTTTCTGCTTGACCCTCTTCCTGAGCTTACAGTGGTTGGCAGAAGCACCAGGACAACTGCCGATGAGGCCTGAATGTTCTGGGATCACGTTTATCGTAAGTGGGACTCACTCCATACATTTGCATCAGTTACCAATGTCGCATCCAGATGGAATGGAAAAAGACTATTCAGCTTTTCAATCAGATCAGGGTGAATCCATGTCTCAATTCCATTTCCCCACCATTGTACTCTACTCTCACAAGATATCTATTGATATCAATCTTGAAATAATTAATTCAGTCCCAATTTGGGAGGGAGAGTTTAAGATTGCTATGAAAACTCTCTGATTCCGGATTTCATTCCAGTGTGACCCTCATGACTCCTGCATCAGAAGAAATCGATTCTTTAAGTCTATCCTTATCATTTCCCTTAATCCCTATTAACAGCTCAGTTTGATCACCCTTCAGCCTTTGAACTACAAGAAAATACTAAATCACATAAAGTAAAATGTTCTTTTAACTTGAACCTTTGAAGCCTAGTATCATTTTTGCAAATCTGCACTGTACTACCCCACCTCCCCCGCCACCGCACAACCACCCCCCCCCCCCATCCCCCCACCCAAGGCCATTTGATCATTACTGAGGTGTGAAAAGTTGAATGTGATACATCAAACAGGATCTGACCAAGTCTCCCTGCAATTTATGCATCACTTCCTCACTACTGTACTCCAGACACCAGGCTTTTAAAATTGCTTTCTATATTTGTTTTCAGCTTCTAGTGATTTCTGTAAGTGGATATCCAAATCCACTTGCTCATCCACAGTTTTCCAATCTCTGCTCAGATCCTTGCACGGGTGCCTAATGGTTTTCACAATAATCCATGAGTTTAATTGTAGCATGGAGGTAGAATCATAGCATAGAATCCCTACAGTGTGGAAGCAGGCCATTCAGCCCATTGAGTCCACACCAACCCTCTGAAGTGTACCCCACCTTGACCCACCCCCTATCCTATCCCAGTATCCCTGCATTTCCCATGGCTAATCATCTAGCCTATACATCCCTGGGCACTCCAGACAATTTAGCATGGCCAATCCATCTAACCCATACATCTTTGGACTATAGGAGGAAACTGGAGCATCCGGAAGGGATCTGTGCAGATATAGGAAGAATATGCAAACTCCACACAGACAGTGCTAAGGGTGAAATTGAACCTGTGTCCCTAGCACTGTGAGGCAGAAGTACTAACCACTGAGCCATCCATATATTTTCTCATTGTTTATATCCATATATTTTCTCAATGTATACACAGTATCGCCTAATCCAGAACTTGCCTACTTTCATGCCTCTGGTGTTGTTACTTGTAGGGTCCATTTTTGATCAAATATAAATGAATGATTTTTGAGAGATAACATTGATAAGGTGTTCATCAGGTTCAGAGATGCTGATGTATGGTCTGCCTGCTTCCTCCTCTGTCCCTTCCCCTTGTTTATTCTAAAAAGAACTTCAAAAAATATTTTTAATGGGACTAAGAACGGAAATCCATCTATTCAGTGTTCAAACCTCTGGACCATCTGTCTTAAAATAAAATTGCTCGCTTGCTGACACCAGTTTGAAAATTGTGTGATTTATAAGTTCACTTTAACAAGAAAGCAGCTGTTTAGTGCACAGCAATTGACAAGAATTTGCTGGAAGTTCTGACAGAACCAGATATTGAGTACAACAAGGTGCAGGGCCGGATGAACACAGCAGGCCAAGCAGCATCATAGGAGCAGAGAGGCTGACGTTTCGGGCCTAGACCCTTCATCAGAAAAGGGGGAGGGGAAGGGGGTTCTGAAATAAATAGGGAGAGAGTGGGAGGCGGATAGAAGATGGATAGAGGAGAGGATAGGCGGAGAGGAAACAAACAGGTCGAAGAGGCGGGGATGGAGCCAGTAAAGGTGAGTGTAGGTGGGGAGGTAGGGAGGAGATAGGTCAGTCCAGGGAGGACGGACAGGTCAAGGGGGCGGGATGAGGTCAGTTGGTAGGAGATGGGGGTG
>NC_063350.1:6617339-6628204 GCF_021869965.1 Rhincodon typus
GTTCTAAATGAGACCGAAGAGGAAAGTCACAAACTCCTTCACAGTGATAGGCTTCATAGTCCAATGGAGCAATGATCCAGTCATCCCAGCCCATCTCCTTGAAGTTCACATGGAGAGGTCTTCTAGTGCACCTTGGCTTGGCCTTCTTGCCTTTTGCTTGTCGGGATGTGTGAGGGGCCCTTCTCTTCCTCCTCTGGTTGAACAGGAATTCATAAACAGTTTTGTCATCCTGGCCCGATCTGGCTTTGACTTCGTTGAAGAACAGGTCCCGTTTTTTGGTCCTACCTGACACCAGCAGAAGAGCTTTCTCTTTGGTTTGGCGATCTGCCCTGCCAAAACCCAAGCTTCTTAAATCCACTGCTCTTCCTCTGACCAAGGCCTCCAGCTCGATGCAAAGTTGAGTCAACGGCTGCTCCTTCCGGTACGTTTTGAAGAGTTTCCAAACGTTAAAGACTTCCCATTTGGGTGCATCCAAAAGATCAACAGAGCAAGAATCAAGTACAATTGGCTTCTGCCTGTCTATGGGGCACTTGGATATTCGGAGGTTGTACACAGTTCCTGGAACTCGTGCCCGCCTTGGATCTGCTGACCGTGTTCGCAGGATCCGTAGCTCAGCTCCCAGCAAACCTTCCTTTTCCATGGAACTGATGTTGAAGATATACTTCTGTTTCCGCACGTGCGTGTGGCGTTCATCTGAGAAAAGGAGAAATGAATCAGACACTCAAAATGCACAAGGAATATCATTCACATGAGAAATGCAAAATGTAAACAGTACAGAGGTGATGTTACCGAACAACTAGCTTGGAGATAATAATAGTGAGATCAAATCCCACCTGAACATTTTGAGATTTTGAATCTTTCAGTTTAAATTTACCTTAAAAAAAAACAAACAACTATTGACTTTTGAAAGGGAATTGGATAAAATCTTGTAAAGGAAACAGGTTTGCAGGGCTATGGACAAAGGATAGAGGAGTGGAATTAATTGTTTCAATCTGTCAAAGAGATGGCACTGGTTTAATGGGCCAAACGGTATCCTTGTGCACTGTACAATTCTATGATTCCATCCCAATACAACCAGGTTTGAAGCCAAAGGATTGTATTTTAAATTGTCGTTAGTGCTGAAATACACTACATAAAGAAGAACAATATATACGTATTGAGGGTGTCAGCCTTGGCTCTGTGGAGAGACTGTCACTTCAGAATCACAGAGTTGTTTCAGTGCAGAGAGATGCCATTTGCGCCATCATGTCTGAACCAGCTCTCTGAGCATTTTAACTTGTTGTCAATCTCCTGCTTTTTGCCGTAACCCTGTGCATTATTTCAACTTCAAATATTACCTTGAATGCTTGAATTGAGTCTTCAGGGTTCAGGGTTTACCCTGTGCTCAGAAACTCAATGATTTAATCTACACTAGAAGCCACGATGAGGAGGAGCCGGAGTTAGACTGGGGTGGACAGTGTCAGAAGGTCACACGGCACCAGGTTACAGTCCAACAGGTTTATTTGAAATCACAAGCTTTGGAAGCGCTGCCCCTTCATTGGGTGAAGGAGGCGTTTGGACTATAACCTGGTGTCCTCTGATTTTTGAGCTTAATCTACACTAGGACTTCAATGCTTCAATATCAGGGCCAGCATCTACACAGAGGAAAACTTTAGCAAATACTAAGTCTTTTGGGTGAATGTAAGAGTTTCTAAGTCAATATCTGGTTGTTAAGAAGTTCTCTTTGTGCCCTTGCAGATGATCCAGTCACCATCTCTTTGCTGTTTGCGGGTCATGATTAGTGTACACAAATTGTCTGCCACATGTTTCTCAGCTGCAACAGAAGCAAAAGTTTCAAAAGTGCTTGGGAATGCACTGAGCACGTTTAAACTGCCATACGAATGCGAATCCTCCAATGTGTAAGAAATCAACAATTAGAAATGGGAAAAGTGACATTTATAATGCATTAGAAAGCATTTTTGGGTCTGTTCCTATCTATGTGCACCAACACTGGCACTACGTTATCGATCAAGTCATGAACAAAATATGCAGGAAAGCAAGAAAACCAGCAGTGAGGAAAAACAGAAAAGGGTGAAGAGATGGTGAAAAGCTCAGTAAAATTATACTAACTCAACCCACAAACTCATACATATTGAAAAACACAGTTTCTATATACAAGCATATGAATTAGGAGCAGGCTCATAAGACCATAAGATACAGGAGCAGAATGAGGCTACTCAGCCCATCAAGTCTGCTCCATCCTGTAACCCCGTGACCCATTTCTATAAACAACCCAATAAGAATTTTGATGCGAAAATAATTATTTGGAAAACTGACTTAAAACACGAGAACGTGGGGAATGTGGGAGTACTGCATCACATACCAACACAAGAGTTAAGAGGAGCAGGCCATTTGGCCCCTCAAAGAATACTTCTTACTTAATGTACTCCATTTGCTTTCACACAATCTGGAACTCTCTTGCAAAAAGATGTTCAGATTGGGTATCAACTGAAAACCTCAAATAGGAAAGTGGTGGACTTTGTTACACAAGATGATTAAAGGACATGAGACAAAACCGCCCTGTGGGAAGTCCTCGGATACTACTGAACAACGCAAAGGGCATGAAGACTCTTCATTTCTATGCTTTTTGGCTCTGTGCTCGATGACTGATTGTTCCTGGGTGCGTATCATTGAACCATACAGTCATGCAGACAGAAGGTGGAAATTCAATCCATCATGTCTGTGCAAGCAGTAAGTGACACTTTCAGATTTGCAACAGTCAATCTTAATAACTGTGAATGTGTTGCTGTTCTAGGTTGTAACCATTGTATGGATCCAGGAGTGCCTACACCTTCACTCACTTCATCAGTTAGGACTTCTGCTGAGGCAACACTTAGCCTGGACAGAAAATTCACTCTAATGGTATTGTACAGGCATTGGCTCGAACAGGGTTATTCCCTTACCAGCAATGACTGGAAATAAGGTGGTTGTTGCATGCATAACCTAAGTGTGAAGTTAGGCTAAACTTCTGTAAGCCACAATCGGATAAGACTTAACATGATCAAGTGGCACAGAATGCTCAAGGGGCTGAATGGCCTACTTCTGTTACTAGTTGTTGTTTTTATTTAATTATTCAGTGCTGGGATATAAAGGAACCAGCGGAGAATTAAAACTTATGACCAAGACTAAAATGGTTAACTAAACCCTTACAACGGAGAACACTTCTGCATTGTGCACCATGGTGCCACGATTCCCAGTGGTTTAATACTACAGGAAGCTTTCCTTCCCCTGACAAATTACTCTGAATGAAACTACACAGTTTTCTGTAAAACAAAGTGACACCCCTTTGATACTGACTGCAATCATCCCTTGGTAATGAGACTGCAATTTCACAGACACAACATCAGTGATAATGCTCGCAGTCTGAAATTCATTGGTTTCTTTCTTTGTTTCGTATCATTGCACATACTTTCTCCTCTTTGGGGGATAGAGTGGAAGAGTTGGACAGATCAGCAGGCTGATTATCAACCCAGGAAAACTGCTCCTATGGCCAACAAGTTCTGGACTGAACTTTAGCTCAGAGTTACTGGCTCAGAGGCAGTGGCGCCACCTACTGAACCACAAGACCACTATCCCACTGTCTGTCAGTACAACTGAGGCAATCTATATGCATTACATCATTCTGCAATCATGAATAAATACACGGGAATCAAAACCGATAGCACACTGTGAGGACGTCACCAACCACAGGAACAAACCAAAGGAACAATGTAGAGTGCACTGCATTGTGTGGGGCAATATTGAGCATTGTGTGCAGGCCAGGTCTTCTCTTCTGTTCTTTGACTCTTGGGGATTACAATCCCCAAAAATGTCCCCATTAAGACGTTTGCCACATGTGGTAAGCCACAATTCGTAGTCTTCATGCAATGATCTGTTACCATGGGAATGCCAGGCACTTATCATATTTCTACAATTACTTCGGTTTTCTTCACCAGCAACACAGTGTTCATGCTATACCATGAATTCTAAAACAAGGCCATTGAAACATTCAACTCTTACATGTAGCTCTCCTCTTCAAGTCAACAAAGCAATCTTTTTGTACATTTTACCTCCTTGCCTATTTTAAGATTTGTAAGAATCATTCTAACTTTCTTTTCCAAAGCACCAAAACTGGATTTCTGAACGTGCTTTAGCCCCTTGTTCCAATGATGTACAGCTTTTGCAGTTCCTCAATTGTTTTTTTTATGCTTTAGCTGAGTTCCTCCCTGACCTGTTTGAACTTTGATGCTGTGAGTGCTGGGGTGTCTTGACTGTTCATCTCAGCATCTCAACTCAACAAACACAATCCTTGGAAATCTGATAATAATTTGGTAGGAACTGAGGAGGAGGTCACTCATGGCCCCCGAGCCTTTTCCACTAATCAATTAGGCCCAGGCTAATCTGTATCTTAACCCTATCTATCTACCTTCGCTCTATAACTTTTTATAGTCTTACCCAATAAAAACCAACAATCTCTTTTCTGACATTTACAATTGTCGCCCAGCTTCAACTGTTGTTGTAGTAGAAAGCTTCTAATTCACTGCCCTTTGTGTGAAGAATGTATTGACATTGATAACAATGACTTGGACATAGTGGTGCCCCAATGTGTCTCCTGTCCTTGTCCTTCTAGGGGTACAGGTCATTTACTAAGAGGGTATTTTTCTTAAACTGGAAAAAAAGAGTTATTATACAAGGACAACAGTGTTTGTCATTTGCATCCAGCTTCGAAAAGTCAGTAAGGAATCAAACCCAATCTCTGAAAGGACTTACATTAAACCAGTTTCTAGGCAAGACTCCAAACTAAGCTAAGAGGGTAATAAGTGAGGCATTATGAACTGAGGAGAGGATAAACTTATTCACCCAGAGCGCTGTGACTCCTGGCAATTCTCTACCCCACGGGACTGTGACTATCAGTCATGTGTGTCCATGCAAGTCTCAATCAATTGAATTTTGGGCACTGTGCTAATCAGGGGAAGACCATAAGACACAGGAGCAGAAATTAGGCCATTCGGCCCATTGAGTCTGCTCCGCCATTCAATCATGGCTGATAAGTTTCTCAACCCCATTCTCCCACTTTCTCCCTGTAACCCTTGATTCCCTCGATAATCAAGAACCTATATATCTCAGTCTTAAATGTACTCAATGACCTGGCCTCCACAGCCTTCTGTAGCAGTGAATTGGGGAAATGGGGATAGGATGAGAAAGTCAAGCTGATGTAAAAGGCTATACCATAAATGATGAACCAGGTAACAATCAGTCAAAAGGAATTGCTCCTGCTCTTATTTCTGCCTCGGTATTGTGGGTTCAATACCTCACTCCCTTTCTCTGTGGTTTATGGGCTTAAAATTCCTTTCTGTAATGTTTGTAATGTAGTGGCTCCCACACTCATATGAAAGTTAAAATGAGCACTTTTTTCCACTCAAATGATGCAAACAAGCTAACCAATCACTCAACAAAATATTAACCCCTTTGTAAGCCCTTTCAGAGATTGGGTTAGATTCCTTGCTGACTTTTCGAAGCTGGATGCAAATGACAAACACTGTCTTCCTTTTATAATAAACTATTTTTTTTTCAGTTTAAGAAAAATACCCTCTTAGTAAATGACCTGTACCCCTAGAAGGACAAGGACAGGAGACACATTGGGAGCACCACTATGTCCAGGTCATTGTTATCAATGTCAATACATTCTTCACACAAAGGGCAGTGAATTAGAATCCCTTTGTGTATCAGACTTGCTGATCATCAGATTTATCCTTCAATTTACAAACCCAAAACTTCATGCAAAACTCACTTGCATACAGGGTGCCCTGGACAATCAGTGGACATCACACTGAACACTAACAGTAGGATAAGACCAGAAGAGAAGGGAACAAACAGTAGGCCCTTTTGCCCCCTTGAACCTACTCCCCTATTCAATAGAACCATGGCTGATCCAACATTACCTCTCATCCACTGGGAAGAGGCATTGGCTGAAATCTAGGAACTGACCTCCTGTCTGACTGCTTTAGTTGTGATGCACTGCTGGGTCAGGGTGAGATTAAATAACACCAACTTCTTGCCTTTCAGGAACTATTGGTGTCACTGACCCACAAAAATAGCTATTGTAACAGATGATTAAAAGAATATTCAAAGTGGCAAATTTTACCAAGTGTCTAAGAAAGGCACTATTACAACAACCACGGGGAATTTCAACATGTAAGTGGACTGGGAAAATCAGATTGGTAGTGGATCTCAAGTAAAGGAATTTGTGGAATGTCTACAAAATGGTCTTTTGGAGCAGTTTGTGATTAAGCCCACTAGGGAACAGGCAATTCTGATTTGGTGATGTATAATGAGGCAGACTTGATTTGGGAGCCTAAAGGCAAGGATCCCCTAGGGGGCAGTGACCACAAAATGACACAATTCACCCTATAGGTTAAGAAGGAGAAGCTGGAAGCAGATCTTATAGAAACATATAAAATTATGAAGGGAATAGATAAGATAGAAGTAGAGAGGATGTTTCCACTGGCAGGTGAAGCTAGGACAAGAGGGCATAGCCTCAAGATTAGAGGGAGCAGATTTCGGACTGAACTGAGAAGGAATTTCTTCACCCAGAGGGTTGTTAATCTATGGAATCCCTTGCCCAGTGAAGTAGTTGACGCTACTTCAGTAAATGTTTTTTAAAAAAAAGTAGACTTTTTTTGAACAATAAAGGAATTAAGGGATACGGTGAGAACGCGGGTAAGTGGATCTGAGTCCATGAAAGGATCAGCCATGATCTTATTGAATGGCGGAGCAGGCTCGAAGGGCCAGACGGCCTACTCCTGCTCCTGGTTCTTATGTTCTTATGATCTTATGTAACAGTCTTACAACTGAGTAAACGGAACTACAAAGACATGAGGGTGGAGCTGGCCAGAGTTGATTGGAAAGGGGGAGCCTAGCAGGGAAGATGGTGGAGCAGCAAAGGCAGGTGTTTCTGGGGGTAACCCAGGAGGCATAGCAGAAATACATCCCAATGAAGGACATACATACTAAGGGGAGGACAAGGCAAGCAAGGCTGGCAAGAAAAGTCAGGGACAGCATAAAAGCAAACGAAAAAGCAAACAAGGTGGTGAAGATTAGTGGGGAGCTAGAAGATTGAAAATCCTTCAAAAACTGCAGAAAAGCACTAAAAAAAGGCAAAAAAGTGGGGAAGCAATGGTCTAGTGGTATTATCATTACACTATTTATCCAGAAATTCAACTAATGTTCAGGGGACCTGGGTTCAAATCCTGCCACAGCAGATAGTAGAATTTGAATTCAATTTTTAAAAAAAAGTCTTTAATTGAGAGTGTAAGGATGACCATGAAGCCATTGTTGATTGTTGGAAAAATCCACCTGGTTCACTGATGTCCTTTAGGGAAGGAAATCTGCCATCCTTACCTGGTCTGGCCTACATGTGACTCCAGACCCGCAGCAATGTGGTTGACTCTCAATTTCCATCCATGAGGCGCTGTGGGCCATCAACAGCGGCAGAATTGTACCCCAGCACAATCTATAACCTCATGGCCCGGCATATCCCCCACTCAACCATTACCATCAAGCCAGGAAATCAGCGTTGGTTCAATGGAGAGTGCAGGAGGGCATGTCAGGAGCAGCACCAGGCAGCACCTAAAAATGGGTGGTGTCCTAGGAGTCCTAGTTCAGGATTCTCTTAAGGTTAGCATGTAAGTTCAGTTGGCACTTAGGAAGACAAATGCAATGTTAGCGTTCATTTAAAATACTAAAATACAACAGCTGAATGTATTGCTGAAGCTGTATAAGGCTCTGGTCAGACTGCATTTGTGAGCAATTTTGGGCCCCAAACCTAAGGAAGGATGTGCTGGCCTTGGAGGGATACAGAGGAGGTTTACAAGAAGAGGACTTGGTTGGGGGGGTGGTCTGTAGTCAATGGAGTTTAGAAGGATGATGAGGAGATATGATTGAAAGTTACAGAATATTGAGAGCCTGAGTAGAGTGGACGTGGAGAAGATGTTTCCACGAGTAGGAGAGACTAAGGTCCAAGGGCACAGCCTCAGAGTGAAGGGAGACCCTTTAGAACTGAGATGTGAAGGAAATTCTTCAGCCAGAGGGTGGTGAATCTGTGCAACTCATTGCTGCAGAATGTTGCGTAGGCCAAGTCATTGAGTGTATTTAAGACAGAGATAGATAGGTTCTTGATTAGTAACGGGATCAAGGGTTATGGGCAGAATGGGAGTGCAAAACGTATTAGCCATGATCCAATGGTGGAACAGATTCGATGGGCTGAATTTCTAGTTCTACTCCTATATCTTATGGTCTAAAGGAGGGACAAAAGCAAAGAAACAAAGGGTTTTATGGAAGGAATTCTGGAGCTTCGGGGCTCAGTCGCCTGAACACACGGCCACCAATAATGGAGTAATTAAAACTAGGGTTGCTCAAGAGGTCAGAATCATTAGCACAGGAAAGTTGTAAGCCAGGAGGACTTACACAGATACAAAGGGATGCGGTCATGAAGAGATTTGAAAATCAGAACAATTATTGTAAAAATGAGGCATCATTAAGCCAGGAGTCAGAGTTTATGTGACACATGGCAAGTTCTGGAGTTTTAATATGACCGGTGATAAGTGTGCTGGTGCTGCAGAGGCTGTGGGAATTACTTTCAATGCTTCCCTTGTTGTATTTCCATTGGGCAATTGTGGGCAGTATATACTACACTGGTTGCATTCAGTTCCCAAAGAACACAAAAGCCAATGTTATTCCCGCTCCCATTGTTTCAACTGAAATAGTTCAAAACAGATCAATGGCTAAAGTGACAACACTAGCGATCTGCATGGATCAATCCCGCAACATGAAGAACATCTGAACTTTTCACTCACAGGTAGTTGAGTGTAACAACACAACAGTGATGTTTAGCAAGCAATGTCAGTGTGCAAATGTGTCAGGTACACCCTCCCCTCTTGCTGCTATTTTAACACTTACACATTTGCAAGAAACAGCTTTTATCATAGAATCCCTGCAGTGTAGAAACAGGCCCAACAAGTCCACACCGACCCTCAGAGCATCCCACCCAGACCCATCCCCTTATAAACATACCTAATCTACACATCCCTGAACACTACGGGCAATTTAGCATGGCCAATCCACCTAGCCTGCACATCTTTGGGCTGTGGGAGGAAACCGGAGCACCCAGAGGAAACCCACACAGACACAGGGAGAATGTGCAAACTCCACACGGACAGTTGCCTGAGGGTGGAAACAAAACCAGGTCCCTGGCACTGTGAGGCAGCAGTGCTAACCACTGTGCCACCGTGCCACCCTAAAACCTCTATATAAATAGCAGGGGGAACTGATACCAGAATTCAGTGTAATTTTCAGATCACTGTGAGTGATGTCTTTCTCATAGGAAAGTTCCTTATTAGCATTCACTGCCAAGGATCACACATTAAGACTTTGGGACTGACTTGGTACTGCTGCTCAGTATTCTAAAAGTGGCCTCATCAATATCCTGTACAACTGCAACATGACGTCCCAACACCTATACTCAACGTTCTGACCGATGAAGGCAAGCGTGTCAAATGCCTTCTTTACCATCCTTTCTATCTGTGGCACCACTTTTAAGGAACTATGCATCTGCATCCCTAGGCTTCTCTGTTTAACAATACTCCCCAGGGCCCTACCATTAACTGTGTTAAGTCCTGCCCTGTTTATCTTACCAAAATGCAACACCTCACATTTATCCAATTTCAACCCCATCTGCTACTCCTCGGCCCATTGGCCCAGCTGGTCAAAATCCCATTGTAATCTTAGACAGCCTTCTTCACTGTCCACTGTACCACCAATCTAGATATCATCTGCAAACAGGCTGGCGCTGGTTTCACCTGAGGGGGGGAGGTTGAGAAGAAGAGTCCTTCATGGTCACCACAGCTCATGTGGGAATTGACTCTTCATTGCTGGTGTCATTCTATATTGCAAGCTAACCATCCAGTCAACTGATCTAACCAGCCCCCACTGCTAGGAGTCCAGTGGAGACTTAAGTCATCTGCATGGCCTCAGTGGGGGATTTCCTCACAAACCCACCCTACTGACAGGGATGAAGGCATTGCCTTGATTATAGTGTCCCTGGCGGCCAGGCTGAGAGGTGAGGTGGCAACAAAGCCCAGCAGCCAATACCTGATGAGGTTACACTGAAGGATTAATGATTGCAACATAATTGCTCCAAGCTTATTGGATGATAAATCCACAGTTGATTGCCAGGAAATAACAGTCAGCATGTAACATAAATAGGTATTATACACAAGGTACTAAAATTTCCTGAAATCTGTTCTTATAAAAATAAACCAGCTACAGTGCAGTCCACTGAGCCTTCAGGTCAGGAAGGCCCCTCCTACATCACTGCCACTACATACATCTATGAAAGCCAGGAGGTACACTGCTGCACGCTGACAGGAAAATAACTTTGAAGTTATGAATATGCACTCTCTCTTGTTCCATCCAAGGTGGGAGATATCTTATGGTCTTATCTCACTTTCCATCAAGCCAGCATTAATGACCAAGCCTTCAGTGGCAAAGCTCTGGACCCTAAGCCCTCCTTATGCCTTCGGGCATCTTTCTCTGCCTTAGAAAGAGCTTAAAATTTGAAGGATTTTTTTTTACTAACTTTTGGTCACTTGTCCTGCTTAGGGTTTTAATCTATTTGAGAGGCGATGTTTGAGGGGAACAGGAGATGAACTTGTCTTCCAAGAACCTCAGGTTCTGTTTGTGCCATTTACGTTTTATTGGATGATAACATGAAATAACAGCAACTGAACCAGGAGTCAAATCCACACACACAACCCCTCACGCACAGCCTCACACACACAACCCCTCAC
>NC_063350.1:6628214-6633568 GCF_021869965.1 Rhincodon typus
CTCACAAAATCACACAGACCACAAATACCCTTACACAAACACATACAGACACACACCAATTCACACAAACACATAGTCAGACTAACACACTGACATAAATACACACATATTCTCACACACGGACACGCAGACAGGTACACATAGATACAGGCCTTCACATACAAAAACACACAGACACACAAACACATTCAGAGACACATGCTACATACACCTGCACAATTGTGACAATGCGTCTTCACAATAGGTAATATTAATGTAATTGGCAGGATGGTCAGGGATCATTTGTTACCATTGTTTTGTTTTGTCGATGCACTCTATCTGGGATTCCAACTGGTACATGACTGCATACAATTTCAGGGTCACACAGAACTGCCACTGTCTTCAAGAGGAAGGTAACACATGGGCAAGGTGAGCTTCAGTAACAGATTTAGCTGGGTTTTCTCCTTCCTATGGCTGTGTTAGAAGCATCAGGAATGCCACAATGATCCACAGAGTTAGTGATGTATGGAACTGGACTCAATTATTTTCCTCAACATTAGATTTATTGACAGAATGCAGTACCTCCATAAATCTGCTCCCTACCGTGTCTCATTAATCTTTCACTCTAGATATTTTCTAATCAAGCTGTTATTAGCTCTAGAGCTGGTGGGACTTGAATCCGGGCCTCCTGGCTCAGAAGTAAGGACAATACCACTGCACCACATCAGCTCTTCTCTTGCTACAGAGGATTCTTGTTTCACTTGTTGAGTAACCAACACCCGAAATTGCCTTCAGAGGGGTGATTTTTCAATTTAATTGTTGTTCTTAGTGAATTGAACAACCAGGGCTCGAACCCATGCCCAAACTAGAACTTGAACTCAGGACCCTCAGATTAGATATCTACTTCTCTTTACAGGCATCTAAAGCAGGTCCTTTATAAAGCTCAAACAGGAGTCGTTTTCCCCTAATCAATCTGTTCAGAGATTTTATAACATGCCACGGGCACAGGTGGGATTAGAACCTGTGCCTCCTGGGTCAGAGATAGGAACACTACCACAGCCCACACGAAAACTGCCCTTAGGCCAGTTACTGAAAGAAACTATACTATTTACCTGTGTATCTTAACAATATATAACTAACATTACTATTAACATATTACAACTCTTGAAATCTATCCTGAAGATTTAAGATGTATGATTTAAGCAGGAAAACATCTTGTTCGTATTCCTACATTAAATTTACTCATGATTTAAGTGATATTGGTGACAATAATGTTATTTTCTCTGTTGGGAAGTCATGTTGAGGTTGTCCAAGACATTGGTGAGGCCTCTTCTGGAATACTGTGTCCAGTTCTGGACGCCCTGTTATGAGAAGGATATTATCAAGCTGGAGAGGGGTCAGAAGATATTTGCCAGGATATTGCCGGGTATGGAAGGTTTAAGTTATAAAGAAAAGCTGGATAGGCTGGGACTTTTTCACTGGACCATACGGAGGTTGAGGCAACATTGTAGAAGTTTATAAAATAATGAGAAGTATAGATAGAGTTAACCTTGGTTGTCTTTTCCCTGGGATGGGGTCTTTCAAGACTAGACGGCACATTTTTAAGGTGAGAGGAGAGAGATTTAAAAATGATGAGGCAATTTTTTTTTTACACAGGGGGTGGTTCACGTGTGCAAGGAACTTCCAAAGGAAGTGGTGGATGTGGGTACATTTACAACATTTAAAAGACTTTGCATAATTACATAAATAGGAAAGGTTTGGAGGGATATGGGCCAGGAGCAGGCAAGTGAGACTAGTTTAGTTTGGGATTATGTTCAGCATGGACTGGTTGGACTGAAGGGTCTGTTTTTGGGGCGGCATAGTGGTTAGCACTGCTGCCTCACAGCACCAGGGACCTGGGTTTGATTCCCACCCTTGGGTGACAGTCTGTGTGGAATTTGCACATTCTCCCTGTGTCTGCGTGGGTTTCCTCTGGGTGCTCCGGTTTCCTCCCACAGTCAAAGATGTGCAGGTTAGGAGGATTGGCCATGCTAAATTGCTCGTAGTGTTCAGGGATGTGCAGATTCGGTGGGTTACAGGGGGATGGGTCTGGGTGGGATGCTCTGAGGTTCAGTGTGGACTTGTTGGGCCGAAGGGTCTGTTTCCACACTGTACGGATTCTATGATTCCGTGCTATATAACCCTATGACTCACTATGCCAGTGATGTGATAGAATTCATTGCAGCTGTTTTTTAGAATTTTATATTTCACTTGGAATTATGAGGTGAAATCTCATCCTGTGAATGCTAAATGATTTGAAGGAAACGGTTTCAGTCGACTTGTCAAAATAGTGAGTAGAGGGATTTTAAGCACTTCACCCTCAGGCAACTGTCTGTGTGAAGTTTGCACATTTTCCCTGTGTCTGCCTGTGTTCTTCCAGGTGCTCAAGTTTTCTCCCACAGTCCAAAGATGTGCAAGTTAGGTGGACTGGCCATGTTAAATTAACCATAGTGTTCAGGGATGCGTAGATTAGGTGCATTACCCGTGGAAAATGCACGGTTACAGGGATAGAGTAGGGAGTTGGGGATAGGTGGGATGCTCTTCACAGGGTGAGTGTGGACTTGTTGGGCCAAATGGCCTGTTACCACACTGTAGGGATTCTATGGGTAATATAAAGGAAAAATGTCAGCCAATTGGCACTCAGCAAATGTGGGACGAATATTGATTAGGATGCTAGGAACAACTCACTGCTCCTTTCCAGGAAATAGCTTGGCTTTAAGATGCCCCTCAGAGGGCAGCTAAACCAGGCCTCAGGTTATCTCCTCATCTGAATAAGATGCTTATCCCTACAGCATAAAGACACCCAGTGTTAGCAGCAGATTCTCTCAGGAAGGAAATCAGTTCTTTGCTGGCTGGTGCAGTAGGGAAGTCAGATGGCAGAGGAACATTCGGCAAAATGAGTATAAACCAGAGAGTTAGGTGAGATGCTCAGAGATTCCAGTTTTTCATTGGTGAGAGTGGTATTTGGCACGAGGGGCTGTTGTGAAGGATTTGGTTAGAGAGATACATTAAATACTCGTTAAAAAAAGCTTGATGGATGAACTAACCCTTTTCCATTCCTTTTTAATACGTATGTCTGTAGCTTCAAAGTCATTCAATCATGGGTAACCAAAGGGAGGGTGAAGTCAATTAGGCACCAAAAAGATGATCTTTTAGAGTCTGTGGGTTCTCTGAGCCAGGTGGTCTGGAGGTGTGCAGTAACCTCTCTGAACAGGGCGATTAACAATATCCGAGGCTGAGATACTGACTTATTTCTTTATATGTGTCTTCGCTTGAGAGTAGGATGATGCCAACGTAGCAGTAAAGGTGGAGACAGTAGGGCTTTTGGAAGTGATCAACATAGAGATGTGTTAGAACATAGAACAGTACAGCACAGTAGAGGCCCGTTGGCCCACGATGTTGTGCCAAAGTTTTACCCTAAACCTAAGGTCTACTAACTATCTATGTTGGGAAAGGTTGACATTTGTTAAAGTCAAAAAGCTACCAAGTCCAGTTGGGACTCATCCTAGGTCACAGAGGTGAAAATTACTGAGGATCCAGCCATAACCTTCCAATCCTCCTTGGATATGGGGCTGGTGCCAGAGAACAGACAGTTAGTATGACTAATGCCACTGTTAAAACCAAGGGGAAAGACATGCCAGCGATGATAGGCTTTCAACAAGTCTTGGTGTTTGGGATTTTCGAAAGATGTTTGACAAAGTGATGCGTGAGAGACTTGTTAGCAAAGTTAAAGCTCAGAGGAGTAAAGGAATAATGACATTGTGGATACAAAACTGGCTAAGCGACAAAAAGTAGAGAGTTGAGATAAATGGTTGTTTTCAGATTGAAAAGAGACTTGCAGTGCTGTGTCCCCAGGAGTCAGTATTAGTGCTACTAGCTTTTTTGATACGTATGACATGCATATAGAGGACATTACTTTGAAATTTTCAGAGCAGATGCATCTCAGTGATGTATCACACAAAGGGAATACCACCAGACATCAGAACAACAAACATTGGTGAAACATAGAAATTAAAGACAGAAAAGTGTAAAGTATTACATGCTGCTACTGTATATCAGGAGTGCCATTATGGATGAAGTAGTACCGTTTTAAAGAGGGTCCAGGAACAGGGACCTGGTGATGTATGTACACAGGTCTTTAAAGGTGGTAGGTACCACATCCATGGCCTTCCCAGGTACTGCCTGGTCCAATCAGGAAGGCAGCAGCACTGTCCAAAATAGCTGCCACCTGCCTTTTCTGCTGGTGCCAGACAAGCAGCTCTTGCCTTCAAGAGCTCACCTTTGCGCCAATCAGGCCATTTCCATTTTAAAATCATATTGCTAAGATGGTACAGCCTGAGAGGGGTGTCAGTACTCATTGTTCATCCAGACATAAGTCATCCCACAGCCTACATTGTAAATATAGCCCATCATTTTATCCTGTCCACAGGCAAATCCAATAAATGCCCAAGGAAGGCACATCCCAGGATCTCCCATCCCCACCACTATAGAATGAATACTGGAAATGTGCAAAATGGATGGTCAACAAACAGCCCAAGAAAGGTTAGCTGTGAAGAATTTCAGAGTTGAGAAACACATCTCTAGGCCATGACAAAGCTCACAAACGAGGAACTTAACCAAAGTAGTGAAGGCCATTGTTGTGTGTCTGTGCTGACCAGACAGAGTTGGAGATGGTTGAAGGAATGTCTTCATTGTAACACTTCCTTCAATGTCACTTCCAAACCCATTAGCCCTACCACCAAGAAGGACAAGGTCAGCATATACCTATAAATACCCCTCCAAGCCACACACCATCCTGACTAGAAACCTTATCGATGTTCTTTTACTATCACTGGGTCAAAATCGTGCAACTCCCTTCCTAACAGCTCTGTGGGTGTCCCTTTGGTGAAATGTGGTGGTTCAAGAAGGCAGCTCACTGCCACCTTCTCAAGGGCTATGAGGGATGTGGGCACCAGCCTAGCCACAATGCCCACGTTCCATGAATGAATAAGAAAAAACACTGCACACAAAAGGAGATAGGGAGGATGCAGAAATGGATACTATATCAAATGGATAGGAAGACTTTTCTGAACAGATTCATTGGATTGAGAAGGTCTGCCCTTACTTTACTGGATTTGTCATCAACCAACAAAGATTTTTTTTTAAGAAATATCACACAAAAGAAAAGATGAATGCATTTCCTAAAGAGGAAAATTAGTTTCAGCTCTGTGCCAATATTTAAATATACAAAGCATTCTGGATGGGGAAAAGTGAATAATGGTCCTGTCAAAGATAGTAGGAACTGCAGATGCTGGAGAATCCGAGACAACAAGGTGCAGGGCTGGATGAACACAGCA
>NC_063350.1:6634068-6671997 GCF_021869965.1 Rhincodon typus
TCCATATCCTTCTGTTGGTGTGGTGACCAGAACTGTACACAATATTCCCAAGTGTGGTCTAACTAAAGTTCTATAAAGCTGCAGCATAACTTGTCTATCCTTATACTCAAAGCACTTTCCAATGAAGGCAAGCATGCCATTAACAACGAACAAAAACAAAGTTGCTGGAAAAGCTCAGCAGGTTTGGCAGCACCTGTGAAGGCAAAAACAGAGTTAATGTTTTGGGTCTGGTGACTCTTCCTTAGAAATCTTTTTTACTACCTTATCTACCTGCGTTGCCACCTTCAGTGATCTGTGGACCTGAACACCCAGATCCCTCTGCATATCAATACTCCTAAGGGTTTTGCCATTCACTACATGATTGTTTGGGAAAACCCACCCTGCCGCTGAGCAGAAGTCTCTCCAGCTCTTACGCCTTCATCCACAGTCTCAAAAATACAAGATTGTGACCGCTGTTAGTATAGCTCTCAGCAGCCTTACAATTATTCAGCAAGTGCTGGACCACCAGCTGATATTTCTCCTGTAGTATAAACCATTGTGATTGGTTCAAATTCGGCTTCTTGTGTTTATCGCAGTGAGTGTAAGATGGAATGTGTCGAAGCAGCTTGTACTTCGTGTCAAAGGGAAATGTACACTAATACTTCAAGGATAAACCTGATGCTGAGTTACATAAAGTGATGCTCCCAAAACTGATCAGAACTTTGGCCATAGAGGTCCTTTTAAAGGTGTATCTTAATGTAGGAGAGTGAGAGAGAGGGTGATACATGGTGGACAGGCTTTGGGGAGTCAGGAGATGAGTTACTCGCTACAGCATTCCTAACCTCTGACCTGCTCTTGTAGCCATTGTGTTGAAATGGCTAATCTGATTCATCGGTCATTGATAACCCCCAGGATTTTGATAGTGGCAGATTCAGTGATAATAATGCCGTTGAATGTCAAGGCGCAATGGTTAGATTGTGACTTATTGCAGATGGTCGTTGCCTGGCATTTTCTGTCAGCCCAAGCCTGGATATTGTCCAGATCTTTCTGCATTTGGACATGGATTGTGTAGTTAAACATTCCCACTTCTAACTTTATGATGGGAAGGGAATGTCATTGATGAAGCAGCTGAAGGTAGTTGGGCCTAGGATACTACCCTGAGGAACTCCTGCAAAGGTGTCCTGGAGCTGAGATGACTGACCTCTAACAATCACAACCATCTTTCTATGTGTCAGGTTTGACTCCAACCACCAGAGACTTTGCCCCCGATACACATCGATTCCAGTTTTGCTAGGGCTCCACGATGCCACACTCAGTCGAATGCAGCATTGATGTCAAGGGCTGTCACTCTCACCTCACCTCTGGGATTCAGCTCTTTTGTCCATGTTGGAACCAAAGCTGGAATGAGGTCAGGAGTTGAGTGGCCCTGGCAGAACCCAAACTGGGCATCACTGAGCAGGTTATTTCTGAGCAGGTGCTGCTTGATAGATCATGACACCTTCCATCACTTTACTGATATCACATTTCATTTTTTGATATCTCGTGGAGTGAATGGACTTGGCTAAAGTCTGGGTTCTGTGATGCTGGAGACCTCAGAAGAAAGCTGAGATGAATCATCCACTCAGCACTCCTGGCTGACAATTGCTTCGAATGTTTCAGCCTTACCTTTTGTATTGATGTGCTGGGCTCTTCCATCATTGAGGATAAGGATATTTATGAAAATCTCCTCCTTCAGTGAATTATTTGATTGCCTACCACCATTCACAACTGGACATGGAAGGACTGCAAAGCTTAGATTTGATCTGTCTGCTTTTGTGGGACTGGGTAGCTCTGTTACCTGTTTGTTGTTTATGCTGTTTAGATTGCAAGTAGTCCTGTTCGGCAGCTTGACCAGGTTGACACCTCATTTTTAGGTGTGTCTGGTGACGCTCCTGGCATGTCCTCCTGCACTCTCCATTGAACCAGGGTTGATCCCCTGGCTCAATGGTAATGGTTGAGTAGGGGATATGCCGGGCCATGAGGAGAAATATTGGAACCCGCACTTAGGTAGATTGTGCTGGAGTACAATTCTTCTGCTGTTGATGGCCCACAGTCATGGATTCCCAGCCTGGAGTTGTTGGATGTGTTCTGATGATGCCACACACCATGATGTAAGGTATTCTCAATGTGAAGATGGTACTGTTGGGTGGTCACTCTTCCCAACAGCGTCATGGACAGATGCACCTGCAGCTGGTAGATTGGTGAGGATGAGGTCAGGTATGTTTTTCCCTCTTGTTGGTTCCCTCACTACTTGCCACAGACCCAGTCTAGCAGTTAAGCCCTTTAGGACCCGACCAGCTCAATCAGTAATCCTGCTGCCGAGCCACTCTTGGTGGTAGGTATTGAAATCCCCCACCCAGAGAGCCCTTGCCACCCTCAGTGCAGGGAAAGGTACCGGGTGTGGTGGAGAGGTTGGTGGGGAGCGTGGAGCTGACGAGGGAGTCATGGAGTGAACGGTCCCTTTGAAAAGTGGACAGGGGTGGGGAGAGAAATATCTTTTTTTGTGGTGGGGTCTGATTTTAGGTGGCGGAAATGTTGGAGGATGATGCGTTGGATTCGGAGTTTGGTGGGGGTGGTAGGTGAGGACTAAAGGCATGCACCAACCAACCTGACCTTTCGGTTGCCATCCACTTCAATTCCCCTTCCCACTCCCCTGGTGACATGTCCATCCTTGGCCTCCTCCACTGTCAGAGTGAGACCAAATGTAAATTAGAGGAATAACACCTCATATTTTTCCTTGGGAGCTTACAGCCCAATGGCCTTAACATTGACTTCACCAGCTTCAAAATCCCTCCACCCCCTGCCTTATCCCATGTCTTGACTTGATCTAACCTTCCTACTCACCCGTCCACTCCACCCTTCCCACTGACCAATCACAGTATCCCCCTATCACCATCTCTCCTACCCTTCCCCCAGCCCCACCCCCTCCCTCTATTTATTTCTGGGCTCCCCTCCCACACCCCAGTCCTGACAAAGGGTTACATTGACTCATTGACCTACCTGCACCTTCGATGCTGTCTGAGCTGCTGCATTTTTCCATGCTCACATTTATTGGCTTTAGTCTCTTGTCTATTGTGGAGCAGGTTCAAGATAGAAATCAATAGGTTTTTGGAGACTAATGACATTAAAGGATACAGATATAGTGCAGGACTCTGGCTTCCAGCATCTGCAGTCCTTATTGTCTCCAAGGCTATGAGACAATGTCCCTTGTTCTAGAGTCACCAGCCTGGGGAGCATCCTATCCATATCCAGCCTGTCTTGTTCTGTAAGTTGCTTGGAAGGTTCTTATGTTTTCAATTTCAATTTATCCAACATCATCATTTGCTTTTGCTCTCTCAGTCTACACCCACTTCATCTTACTTCAGGATGTTATCCAACCTCTAAGCAGACCTTGTCACTTTTTCTCGATTACATTCATTGATGATCTTCCCTCTTCAGAATTTTTTTTATAGCGGAGCAGAATTAGGCTATTCAGCCTATCGAGTCTGCTCCTCCATTCTGGCATGGCTGATATGCCCCATTCTCCTCAGTGTAGCCCTGAACCCTGAAAACTTTGTCATTGCTCATGTATTTGCTCTAAAAGTCCCACACTGTCCTTCTGTAAAACCACAATCCACAACGTTCTCATCTTTGGATGCGTGTCTTCATCAAGGTCTCAGTTTCATCTACATATTATTGGGTGCCCAAATCACTGTCTTGCTATCTCCATGCTTTACTCATTCCCATTGCTGAGCAATTCTTTGTTGTTGGACGGGGGCCAAGAAACATGTAATTTCCCTGTAATTTCCATAAGAACATGTTTCAGGGAGACATTCACAAAGAAACTGAACACTAGCTCTGGATGCTGTGGTCTTTTGTCTCTTGCTCACTGACTGCTTTCATACTTTAGATATTTTCTAATTAACTTGTTCTGAGATGTTATCATGCACCTCTTGAGCAGGTGGGACTTGGACCAGGGCCTCCTGGTCCAGTGGTCAGAATACTACCACCACACCACATGAGCCCTTCAAAACTTGGTGGCAAGTAGATTTTGATTTCTGGTTTCCAATTGTGGGGTTAAAATTGCCCCCTCAATTCTGTGATAAAATCTCTGTTCATTTCTCCACCAGTTTCTGCTTAATAGAAATGACTGTTAAACTGGGGTATTTGGTTCACCAAAGGATGTTTTGTTTAAAAGCTTTTTATTGTACAATATTAGATTTCCTGGTTCTCTAAGGCTGTAATGTAAACCTAGATGTGTTCCACATGTCTGTGATTTTGCTCATTGAGGTCTGTGAGATTCACAATTATGTCTTTATCCTTCAATATCATTATAGCCTGGAACATGTAATGGGAAACACATCCTGGCCCAGGAGTCTCATTCCAATTTGAGATGGGTTAGCGGGGTAAAGAACCAGAAGACTTGGCAGCCTGGGTGTGTGTTGGCAAACACCAGCATTGTCTAAACGCTACCTTCGAGACCAGATGGCCCTTTGAAATTGAAACCATAACGAGGTAAATGTGAGTCACACTCACTCACACACTAACACACACACACTAACACACACTCACACTCAGACACACACACTCATACACTAAGACACACACACACTCACAGACTCAGACACACACACACACTCACTCGTAGACTCAGACACACTCGCAGACTAACACACACTCACAGACACAGAAACACTCACAGACTCAGACACACACACACATTCACACACAAATGCACACTCACTCACAGATTCACATACAAATGCACACTCATATACACTCACGCAGCACACATGCACATAGACACACAGACACATGCACACACGACTCAGAGTGGGATGATATTGTGGTGAATCTATGTGGCTGGGTGAATTGACCAAGACCACAGATAGATGACCATCGCAGATAGAGTCATTGAGTAATGCAGTGTGGAAGCAGGCCCTTTGGCCCAAACTGGCCTATGCTGACCATGGTGCCCACTCAGCTAGTTCCAATTGCCCACACTTGGTCCCTATCCCTCTGAACCCTTCCCATCCATGTACCTATCCAAATTTTTTTTTAAATGTTGCTATTGTACCTGCCTCAACCACTTTCTCTGGCAGCCTATTCTATATACGCACCATTTTCCGTGTGAAGAAGTTGCCCCTCAGGTCCTTGTTAAATCTTTGCCCTCTCGCCTGAAACCAATGCCCGCTAGTTTTCAATTACTCACCCCTGGGGAAAAAAAAATGCATTCATCCTATCTAGGCTCCTCATGATTTCATCCACCTCAATAATGTCACCCCTCATTCTCCCACGTTCCAAGGAATAAAGTCCTATCCTATAACTCAGGCCTACTAGTCCTGGCAACATCCTCGTAAATCTTCTTTGCACACTTTCCACTTTAACTATGTCTTTCCTATAACGGTGACCAAAACTGTACACAATACTCCAAGTGCAGACTCACCAATGACTTATACAACTGTAACGTAACGTCCCAACTCCTACACTTAATGCCTCAACCGATGAAGGCCAGCATGCTAAATGCCTTCTTCACCAACCTGTCTACCTGTGACACCGCTTTCAACAAGCAATATACTTGTACTCCTAGGTTCCCCAGTTCCACAACACTCCTCAGGACCTTACCATTTACTGTATAAGTCCTACCTTGGTTTGACTTTCCAAAGTGCAACACCTCACGCTTATCTGTATTGAATTGCATTTGCCAATCCTCAGCCCACTTCCCCATCTGATCAATATCCCTCCGTAATTTTTGATAACCTTCTTTGCTATCAACCATACCTCCTAATTTTGTATCATCTGCAAACTTACTAATTATACCTTGTACACTCACATCCGGATCATTTATGTAAATAACAAATAACAAAGGTCCCAGTACCGACCCCTGTGGCACACCACTAGTGACAGGTCTCCAGTCCAAGAAACAACCTTCAACCATCACCCTCTGCCTCCTACCATTGAGCCAATTTTGGATCCAATTAACTAGCTCTCCCTGGATCCCATGCGACCTAACCTCCATGACTAGCCTGCCATGCGGGACCTTGTCAAAGGCCTTAGTAAAGTCCATATAGGCAACATCCACTGCCCTACCCTCATCCATCCTCTTGGTTAGCTCTTCGAAAAACTGTAAAAGATTTGTCAGATGTGACTTCCCACGCACAAATCCATGCTGGCTATCCCTGATCAGATCTTGACTATTCAAATGTTGGTTGATCCTGTCTCTTAGTATCTTCTCCAATAACTTGCCTACCACTGATGTCAGGCTCACTGGCCTGTAGTCCCCCTGCTTGTCTTTGCTACCTTTCTTAAACAATGGAACAACATTAACTACTCTCCAGTCTTCTGGAACTTTACCAGTGGCTAAGGATGAAGCAAAAATTTCTTCCCTAACCTCCCACAATGTCTGACGTTGGACTTGATCTGGCCCAGAGAATTAATCCATCTTAATGCACTTTACAGCTGCAAACTGCCTACTTGTTTTCCTCATTTCCTTAGCATCCATGATTCTCTCCCCAATACACACTGAGGAGAAATATTCATTAAAAATCTCCCCCTTCTCCTGTGGCTCCACACATAGACGGCCATTCTGATCTTTAAGGGGACCTATTCTCTCCCTAGCCACCCTTTTACTCTTAATATAGCTGTAGAACCTCTTGGGATTATTTTGACACTTATCTGCCAGATACATCTCATAGCCTCTTTTTGATCTTCTGATTTCCCTTTTAAGTGTGCTTCTACACTTTTTATAGTCATCTGGGCATTCATTTGAGCCTGGTAGCTAAACTCCTATGTATGCCTTTTTCTTTTACCTGACCAGAGCCTCAATATCCCTCGCCAGCCAGCGATCCCTAAACCTGCCAGCTTTTACTTTCATACTAACAGGAACATACTGTCTCTGGACTCTTGATATCACTTTTTTAAAAGTCTCCCATTTGCTAGCCATTCCTTTTCCTTTGAACAAACCCACCCAGTCGACAACCATTAGATCCTGCCTAATGGCCCCAGTTTAGCACCTTAGCCTGTGGACCTGTCCTATTTTTTTCCATAACTATATTAAAACTAAGAGAGTTATGATCACTGGACCCAAAATGCTCTCCAACTGACACTTCAGTCACTTTCCCGAACTCGTTTCCTAAGAGGAGGTCCAGTGTTGTACCCTCCCCAGTAGGGCCCTCTACATATTGATTTAGGAAACTTTCTTGGACACATTTGACAAATTCCATCCCGTCTGGGCCTTTTACACTCTGTGTGGCCCAGTCAATCCAGGGGAAATTAAAATCTCCAACCAACACTACTCTGTTATTTGTACAGGTATCTGCAATCTCTCTATACATCTGCTCCTCTAGTGCCCGCTGGCTATTAGGGGGTCTATGATACAGTCCCAACAGAGTGACCATCCCGTTCTTGTTTCTAAGTTCTCACCATATGGCCTCATTTGATGACCTCTTAAGAATATCCTCTCTAAGAACTGTTGTTATGTCCTCCCTTGTCAAAAGGGCAACTTCCCCTCCTTGCTTACTTGTACTTCTGTCACACCTGTAGCTCCTGTATCCTGGAACATTGAGCTGCCAGTCCCACCCTTCTCTCAGCTATGTTTCTGTTATGGCTATAATATCCCAGTCCGCAGAGCCAATCCATGCTCTGAGCTCTTCTGCCTTACCAGATTTACCAACACGGAGACTTTCCTGTAGAATACTGAATACCACATGAGAAACAAGGAGTCAGCATGGAGGAGCTGAAGGGAGATGGCAGTGGAGGGCTTGGCTTTAGCTAAATCTGAGCCCTGCTCAAATCTATTGGCCCTGATCCACATCAACCATATCTGATCACTCTCCATTCCCTTCTGTGCAAACATAAATACCGATATTTTGTAAAACCTACATGAATACATGTTTATGTTGAAGTAGTGCATGCTGAAGGAACAATACAAGTAGAATAAGAAAAAAGAAACTGCGGATGCTGTAAATCAGGAACAAAAACAGGAATTGTTGGAAAAGCTTAGCAGGTCTGGCAGCATTTGTGGAGAGAAATCAGAGTTAACGTTCTGGATCGAGTGACCCTTCCTCAGAACTGCTCAGTGATACAAATAGAATACTGGGCTGCAGAATGAAATGGCAGAAATCTTGTATTTGAGTTAAAACAGTGAGTGTTGGAGAAACACAGCAGGGTCAGAACTGAAGAAAAGTCACTGACCTTGAAACATTGACTTGGTTTTCTCTCTACAGATGTTGCCACACCTGCTGTGTTCCTCCAGCACTTTCTGCCTTTGTTTCAGCTTTCCAACACCTACATAAAAACCGAAAGAACTGCAGATGCTGTAAATCAGGAACAAAAACAATGTTGCTGGAAAAGCTCAGCAGGTCTGGCAGCATCAGTGAAGGAAAAACTGTTTTTTCCTTCACAGATGCTGCCCATGTCTACCGTTCTTTGTGTTTAGTACACTGAATCAGAGTCAGAGAGTTGCAGGTTCAAGCCCCACTCCAGTGATAAAGCTACAGAATGCCAGCTGGTGCAGTGCTGAAGGAAGGCTGTGCTGTCAGTGGTGCCAGAAGGAGGGCAGTTAGAGCAAAGATCCCATGTTCCCCTCAGTGGATCCCATTGTTTTACATCAGGGATGTTCTCCCAGTATCCTTGTAAAAATTTATACTTTATCAATCATCAACACTATGATAGATTTGCAGAACCCTTCAACTCAGTTCATCGACACAACCGCAACCTCCCAGTCATTTGTTCATTTCAATGCACCATCTTTCTCTCATGTTCGCATTTCCGTCTGAGGCCTTTTGATAGATTCCAGTAAAGCTGGTGGAATAGTGCCTGATTTTCTGATTAACAGCCTTCTGAACTCATCATTAAGTTCATCAACTTCAAGAACATGAGCTCTCTCCTCCATTTGATCGTCTTTTCCCCCGAGTCGGTATTTGATTTTAGTCATAGATGAATTTTTTTCCTGCTATTAACACCTACTCAGGGTTAATGCTTTGTCGCTTCTCTGCAAATGTCACTACTCCCTATGCCTTTTGTTCTGTGACCTCAAATCTCCCTCACTCACTAACCTTCCCCTGACATTTCCTTCTGTACCACATGCTCCTCCCCACATTTTTCCAACAGTCTAAAACTCATCACTTTTCCACCTCCCTTTTTAGTTCTGAAGATAAGTTGTATGTGATTTGAAACATGAACTCTATTTCTCTCCTCACAAATACAGCCAGACCTGCAGAATTTTCTAATACTTTCAGTGCATGTTTTATTATGATAGATTATCTGGTCATTTATCTCACTGATGTTGCTAATATCTAGGCTATTGCACTTCAGAAGTCCTTAACTGGCTGGAAAATGCTCTGGACATCTTGAAGTTGTGAAGGGAACAGTATAAGCTAGCCTTTCATAAATATAAATCTAATCAAAAACATTACTGGATATAATTATGTTTGGCGATGCTCCTGGGTATAATGCTTCCAGGAATATTACATTGAAAATTAAGGGTCTGAATGAAATCATTTGTTAACATAACTACACTTTCAATTCAGGAGAAGGGCTTGAATCCAAGATCATTTTCTGAATGATTTTGTTATGTCAACAGCAACACAAACAACAACTTGCATTTACATAGCATCCTTCATCCCAAACAACTGTACAGGATGATTATCATATTGTTACATATGGAGATGCGAGGACAGGTGATCAAAAACTTGGCTAAAATGGTTGCTTTAAAGGAGTTCAACAGGCCAGGCAGCATCAGAGGAGCAGGAAAGTTGACGTTTCAGGTCAGGACCCTTCTTCAGAAATTACTGAAGAAGCGACCCGACCCGAAGCGTCAGCTTTCCAGCTCCTCTGATGCTGCTTGGCCTGCTGTGTTCATCCAGCTCTACACCTTGTTATCTCAGATTCTCCAGCATCTGCAGTTCCTACTATCTCTGCTTTAAAGGAGTGACTTGAAAGGAGAGACACAGAAAGAGAGAGATACAGAGAGAGAGAGAGAGAGACAGAGATTTTGGGATGGAATTCCAGACCTCAAAGACTCAGAAAGCATGGCCATCAGTGAAGTCTCAATGTAGGAAGTCAGTAAGGTTTTTTTCAGCAACATCTCTCAAACTCATGACCTCTACCACCTTGACGATGAAGGATCCTGGATGAAAACAATCAACTCTAAGTTCCCTTCGAGTCATCTGTTTATGATCACTATTCCCTCACTATCACTGGATCAAAATCCTGGAACTGTCTTGCTGAGATTCTGTAATTGAACCTATGAAAGCCACTTTAAAATTTGCTGACAACAGCACCGTGGTAGGACGGATATCAAACAACATTGATTCAGAATACAGAAAGGATATAGACAGCTTGGTGACGTGGTGCAACGAAAACAATCTGTCCCTCAATGTCGGCAAAACTAAAGAACCGATCATTGACTTCCGAAAGAAAGGAGGAGAACATGCTCCCACCTATATCAACGGAACTGAGGTTGAGAGGATGAGCAGCATTAAGTTCCTTGAAGTGACAATAACTGACAACCTGTCCTGGACTTCCCACATGATGCGACAGTCAAGAAGACACAACAATGCCTCTTCTTCCTCAGGCGGCTCAGGAAATTTGAAATGTCCATAAGGACCCTCACCAACTTCCACAGGTGCACCATTGAAAGCATACTGTCCGGGTGCATAACGGCCTGGTACGGCAACTGCTCTGCCCAGGACTGTAAGAGACTACAGAAGATGCTGTGCACAGCCCAGACCATCACAGAAACCAACCTTCCATCTGTGGACTCTATTTACACGGCTCGCTGCCGCAGAAAGGCTGCCAACATCCAAGACATATCCCATCCCGGTAATGCTCTCGTATAACCTCTTCCATCAGGCAGAAGATACAGAAGCTCGAACACATGTACCAGCAGGTTCAGGAAGAGTTTCTTTCCCTGCCGTTGTTAGACTGATGAATGGACTCTCTAACTTCAAATAATGCTGATCTTGTTATTGTTGATCTTGCCTAGTGTAACTTGTATGCTTTATTTTGTCCAAGTTTCTTTTTCACCTTATGATCAGTATGTCCTTGCTCACTATGATCTGCTTTTACTGCTCGCAAATAAAGCTTTTCACTGTACTTAGGTACTCATGACAATGAATCAAATGAATCAACGTCGGGAATCAATCAACCATACAGACTGCATCTGCTTGAGAAGGCAGTTCACCATCACCTTGAAAGGACAATTAACATTGGGCAATAAAAGCTATTGATACACAATTACTGAAAATAAAAAATACATCTTTTGTTGATTGAACATGAGTGTCCAATGTGAAACAAGTCAGTTCTTGACTCAGAATGTGCCACAGTAAGAAATTGACTCAATGTGTATATTGTTATGTAAGATAATCATTCAGAATGAGTTAACATTGCAGACTATAATAGGCTCCAATCTGCCAAATCACACAATCTTGGATTGAGAGCTCGGGCATCAAGGTTACGGTCCTGATAAAGACAGATGTGCTATCTCTGGTTGCTAATAGCCTTTGTAATTACACCTAACAAGGCAATGTAACTGTAGCCATTGTAATCTGACATAAACGACATCTTGTGGTGTAAACCAAGTTCCTCTTCTTGTTCAGACTCAATAGTGGGTTATCCTCCATCACCACGAATAAGATAGGCCCTTTAACTCGGCAAAGAAAGGAAGTTTGGAGACAGCATTCTATCCCAACCACAATGTGGCTGATACCACAATGTATAATAGTATCTTAATCAGGTCACAGCTAATTCAAAGGAATGAGCTCAACAGAAGTATTCAGCATAATTTTATTGTCAATTGTCAGGTTAAGCTCGATCAATGGGTCAGAGTGAAGGGAGGTTTATGTCAACTCAAACATGCTTTACTCTGACACCGATACAACAATTGAAAAGTGTCCCATTGGAGAAAATAATTTGTGCAGGAGAAACGGATAAAACTAGTTAAGCAGCTGGCCATATTTTCCCCTAACTTAACCTCAGAGATCATTGTGACATGTAAATAATGTATTTTGAATCATAAAACCCTAAGGTGCAGAAACAGACCATTCGGCCAATCAAGTCTGTACCAACCCTCCAAACAGCATCCCACCAAAATCCACACTATCCCGGCATGGAGAGTTTTTAACCATGCCTAACCCACCTAATCTGCACATCCCTGAACACTATGGGCAATTTAGCATGGCCAATCCACCTAACCTGCACATCTTTGGACTGTGGGAGGAAACTGGAGCACCCAGAGGAAATGCACACAGACACGGGGAGAATGTGCAAACTCCACACAAACACCCAAGGGTCAAATCAATCCCAGGCCCCTGGTGCTATGAGGCAACAGTGCTAACTGAGGCAGCTTCCCCACCCAAATGTGGCCTATTGAGGCCTGCAAAGCCTAATCCCATGGAAATGAGGTAAAGGTGTCATTGGCTGATTTCGAAGGCATCTTGGCTGCAAGGTGCAACAATTTTCTTCTAACAATTTTCTTCATCAGCCCCGTTGAGGAAGAAATAATATTTCTTCACTGTTTGGGTTCTAAGTGATTTAATGCATTTTTCTTTCTGCAGGTCCTGAACTTGTAAAATCATGGCATTATTCTGATCGTCCTCTGTAAGATTGAACTGCTGCCCTCAGCACCAACAATGGTTAGCTATCAGCTCCTGTTCTATGGGCAGCTTGCTGATTCCAGTCAAGTGAAAATGATACTGGTCTTCAGTAAACTGGATAGGTACTTATACTGCTCATTGACCACCCAATGATGTGGACAATCTTCACTGCTCACCCAACGATAGAGATCATCCTTATTCACCTCCTAATGATAAAAATCATCTTCACTGATAAACCAACTTTTGGGGTCTGGAGGCTAGAGAACTCGGGAGAATAAATAGTGATGTTTTGAAAACAATTCACTTTGCAGAAGAGTAAGTGCTGGAAGTCTTAGAAAACACGAAGATGGATAAATCTCCAGGACCTGATCAAGTGTATCCCAAATGTTGTGGGAAGTTAGGGAAAAGGTTGCGGAGCACCTAGTAGAGCTATTTGTACCATCTTTAATCATGGGTAAGGTGCTGGAGGACTGGAGGATGGCTAATGTTGTGCCTTTATTTAAGAGAGGCTGTAAGGAGAAGCCTGAAAACTGTAGACCCGTGAGTATGACATCGCTGGTGGGTACGTTGTTGGAGGTGATTCTGAAAAGATAGGATTTACATGCATTTGGAAAGGCAAGGACTGATTAAGGATTGTCAGCATGGCTTTGTATGAGAAAAATTGTGTTGCACAAATTTGAGTTTTTTGAGGAAGTAACCAAACTCATTGACAAGGGCAGAACTGTAGAAGTTGTTTACATGGACTTTAGTAAAGCTTTTGGCAAGGTTCGGCATGATAGACTAATTGGTAAAGTTAAATCACATGGGATTCAGGGAGAGCTTGCCAATTGGATACAAAATTAGCTTAATGGTAGGAGACAGAGGGTGGTGGTGGAGGGTTATTTTTCAGACTGGAGGCCTGTGACCAGCGGAGTTCCACAGGGATTGGTGCTGGGTTCACTTTCGTTTGTCATTTATATAAACGATTTGGATGAGAATTTAGGAGGCATGGTTAGTAAGTTTGTGGATGACACCAAAATTGGTATAATGGCTAATGAAGAAGGTTATCTAAGATTACAAAGAGATCTTGTTCAATTCGGTCAATAGGCTGAGGAGTGGCAGATGGAGTTTAACTTGGATAAATGCGAGGTATTGCATTTTAGGAAAACAAACAAGGGAAGGACTTATACAATTAATGGTAGGGCCCATGGTAGTATTGTAGAATAGAGAGACCTAGGGATTCAGGTACATAATTCTTTGAAATTTGCTTCACATGTAGACAGCATGGTTAAGAAGGCATTTAACATAATTGCCTTCCTTGATCAGATCTTTGAGTGTAGGAGTTGGGACGTCATTTTGAGATTGTACAAGACGTTGGTGAGGTCTCTTCTGGAGTACTGTGTACAGTTCTAGTCACCGTGCTACAGGAAGGACATTATTAAATTGGTGAGGGATCAGAAAAGATTTACCAGCATGCTGCCGGGACTGGAAGGCTTGAGTTAGAGACAAAACTTGAGAGAAACTGGATAGGCTGGGACTCCTTTTATTACTGGAGTGTGGGAGACTGAGGGGTCACCTTGTAGATATTTATAAAATATTGAGGGGCATAGATAAGATGAATAGTAAGGGTTTTTTCCCCAGTGTAGGGAGTTCAAAACTAGGGGGCATATTTTTAAAGTGAGAGGAGAAAGATTTAAAAAGGACACAAGGGCCAACTTTTTTTTTACAGAGAGTGGGTTGAATGTGGAATGAAACTCCAGAGGAAGTGGTGGATGCAGGTTCAATTACAACATTTAAAAGACATTTGGATAAGTACATGAATAGGAAAGGTTTGGAGGGGTATGGGCTAAATGTAGGCAAGTGGGACCAGTTTAGTTTAGAAACATAGTTGGCGTGGACTTGTTGGACCTAAGGGTCTGTTCCAAGCTGTATGACTCCATGACTGTTTACAGATAAAGAGATGAATAAATGTAGGATTGGAGATGGAGCAGGAGTGTACTAAAATGTTCATAATGGAGGATAAGCGGAATGAATAATTGAGGATCTGGAGCTAAACTCAATAAAGCACAAGCAAAACAAGGATAGCAACCTATTTGCCGAAATGCCTTGATCATACAACCTAGACAGAAACCATTCAGCCCACTGTATCTGCACTGGCTTTTTGGAACAGCTATCACATTGATTCCACACTCCTGGCCCTTTCCCCATAGCCTTTTCAAAGTTTTCCTTTCAAATATACATTCAATGCTCTTTTAAAAGTTATGATGCAATCTGTTCCCACCTCCCTTTTAACGGTTCCGAATTGTAACAACTTTATAGGTGAAATCTTCTCTCCTTTCACCCCTTTCCTTTTGTCAGTTACTTTAAGTCTGTATCCTCTGGTTATTGACAGTCCAGCCATGAAAATAGTTTCTCTTTATTTACTTGACCAAAGTCATTCATCATTTTAATCACCTGCCTTGAATCTCCTGTGCATCTTCTCTGCTTCAGTGAGGGAACTGGATTATTACTTCAGAAAGAAGAATGTGCAGGTTTACAATGGGCTTAATGGCCTCCTTCTGTACAGTAACCATTCGAAGAACAGTGGAAATATATCAGGTTTTAAAAAAAACCATATGTTCAAATATGCCAACATTTCATTAACCACAGAGGACAGGAAGTCAAACCTACAACCTCCTAAGTGTAAAGACAGCAGATTGGAATGATCTACTTGCTGTTGCAAAGTGTCAGAGACAGTTTATGCTGAAAAAAAATCTTTAGAACAAACTATGGTCAAAACCAAGGCATCATCTGGGAGGCAGGAATCAATTTGTAGAGTGCAGCTACCCCTGGGATGTAATCAGAACACTGACTGTTCTGAGTGCTTGATCTGTCAAAAATACTACGGGGATGATGTCAGGGGCACAGAGACAGAGGATCCCTTTGGAATCTAAGCAAAACTACATGTAATGCAAGATTTCCATTACAACTGCTCTCCATCTTGTGTTATCTTGAGCTTTGTGACAGATGTTACAGCTCCAGCATTCCCACCTCGCAGTCAGTGGATCGTGGGCTCATAGGCCCATTTCAGGCCCTTGATCCTGTACTCCAGGCTGACATTCCCAGTGCCAATATGACAGAGAGCAGCCACCATCTTTCCAAACTCTGCCTCTCGGATGGCCATAAAGGATTCTGTGATATTATTTCAAGTGCCATAATAAATAAATAAAATAAATAGTCTTCTCAGCATCATAATGTCTCTGTGGGTGTTTTTTTGTGCCAGTTACAATTCTTTAATTCATTCATAGAATGTGGGCCTTACTGATTGGGCCAGCATTTAATGCTTATCCCTAATTGCCCTGGAGGAGGCGGCCATGAGCTGCCCCCTTGAGCTGTTGCAATTCCTGGGGAGTAGGAACCCCATAATATTGTCAGGAAGGGAGTCCTATTTGTTATGGTAGGTTTGTGTGAATACGATACTAAGTACCTAGATGTTAAAGGTGACAAGGCAAACAGGCATTGTGAGGTAGTTAGTTAATTTTATCAAAATGTATATAAAATATACTCAGCCAGAAGGCTGAAGTGTTTTACAGTGTGTGGTTAGTTGAAATTAAACTCTTAACTAGAAATTGTATGCCTGGATTTTATTTATAGTCTAGTGAGCAATAATTCTGAGATCGTATAAGGTGCTCAAGACATGCAAGACTATATTCCTTCTCTGATTTTTTATTTCATTTTCAGACATAAGGATTGGGGAATGGAGAGAAGGACAGCTTCTTGTCTGAGTACCCTAGATGAACAGTTTGGAGTTCGGGGTGGTGTCATTGGCGAGAAGCAGAGTTGAGAGGCCTTCTGGAACCATAGCTGAGACATAAGTTCTGTGCAGTGTGCAACCGTTCTAGGGGCTCTATGGTGCAGTGGTGGTGTCCCTACTTCTGACTCAGAAGGCCGTTGTTCAGGTCCCATCTGCTCCAGGGTGTGTGCTATAACACCTCTGCACAGGTTGATTAAAGAGAAATAAAGTTACTTTATTTTGCTCTACATACTCATTCGGGGGCAAGGCCAGCAGCTACTGTTCAGCCCTAATTGTCCTTGAACTGGTGGGTTTGATAAGATAATGAGAGGCAGGTAAGAGTCAATCATGTGACTGTGGGTTCGGCCTGACAGGTTAAGGCCAGCAGATTCCCTGCCCTAAAGGGCCCTTAGCGAACCAACTAGATTTCTATAATTGCTAAAGGTCATCATAGTCCCCATTAACTTTATGCTGTAGATTTATTAGCTACCCTCGTGAGATTTGAGCCCATGCCCCCACAACATCAGCCTGGGCTTTAAATTACTAGAACAATAATATTATCTCTACGCCAACAGCCAATGCCCTGAACACAGGAGGTCATGGTGCAACTGTACAGGACATTGACATGCTTTGTTAAGATGGTTCTTGTGCTGATCAAATGCTACTCCCCACTCTTCCTTCATTAGATGCTTCCACTGAGATACAGGAGGCACAGGGTGGCTGGTTCACTTGTAAAATGTCTTGAATGTATCCAGCTAAAAGTCACAACCTACAGCTCCTGATGAGGGAAAAATAAATTGATTTTCTTCCAGCTTAAAGTAGCTTTTCCTGCAGAGAATAGAAAGAGTTCCTGAACTAGTGAAGGCCTGATGGATTCTCTGTATCTTATTCACAGCCCCAACCTGTTCAGTGACCTGAAAACCAGCTTTGTCATCAATAACTGGTCATCACTCCACAGACCAATCAACTCCTTGTTGCCAACCAAAGCTCAATTTGCTTACAATCCTTCAATTCCGGTTCATGTACAAACTACACTTCAATGATTGCATTGAGTCAGCAGCCATGTGAACGGTGTTTACAGTGAATATAAAGTTATTTGCTTTCAAAACATGCAGCAATATTTCAATTTAATTCGTTATTTTCTCATTTCACTCTGCACTCAATATAAAAAAAAGCCAAATGTTTTTACATGAGTTATGTGATTACAAACAGCAGCATGTTTCCAGTGAAATGTCATGTTTTGAGTGACCCTGCGGTCAGATCATAGAATGCTTAGAGTATGGAAGCAGGCCATTCGCCCATTGATTGCTCACCAACCTTTCAAAGAACATCCCACTCAGACCCATCCGTCTACTCTATAGACCTGCACTTCCCATGGCTAATTCACCTCACCTGCATATCTTTAGACTGTGGGAGGAAACTGGAGCACATGGAGGAAACCCACACAGACACAGGGAGAATGTGCAAACTCCACACAGATAGTTGCCCAATGCTGGAATCAAACCAGGTCCCTGACAGTATGAGGTAGCAGATGCTAACCACTGAGCCACCGTGCTGCCCTATAATGGAATATGAGATCTTTATACTCTCATCTCATGCTGTGATACAGAGATGATATTGTTAATGTGTCTCTTAAAAGCTACACTGACACACTGACTATGAGACATATAACAAGGTCTCACACATCTGAGAGAAGTAGAATCTCTGTACCTTTAGTAACGAGGATGGCTGGTGCGGGGATTAGCATTGATGTAATGGTACTGGAAGTGTTGCTTTTTCCTGGTGAGGAGAGAGCACAATTAAAATACCTTTAAGTGTCTAACATGACTTAAGGGCAATAAAATAAGTGTATGAAGGAGAAACAAGTGAAAGGTTACGAACGATGTGAAGCATAAATTCAGTGATAAGCCTTTTGGGTGAAATGATTTGTGTTTTATGATGTATGACAATTCTATGACTGCATGCTTGATGCAGCAAAATGTTTATGTATATGAGTGGGGGAAGTATTCACTCCGCATGACCATTATTCACCTTCCTTATTATCCAAAATGATTCTTTAAAAGAAAGATTTTTTATTATTCTCCTCATTTTTTTCTATTATGAGCCCAGCTGGTGTTATTACTGGACAAGCAATAACACAGAGAGAAACCTAACTTGATCGGTCATATTTTGATTTGTTTTGATTTTAAAAAAATGTCTGTCACTCAAACATAAGTATGCAATCCTGCAGATTTTGCTTTAACAATAAAACAAAAAGCTTATCAACAAAAGAAATGAAGATAAAATCGAACAAACCAAACTATCTATTTATAACACAAATTGAAAGATTTTGAGATAACAAAGCGTGGAGTTGGAGGAACACAGCAGGCCAGGCAGCATCAGAGGAGCAGGAAAGTTGATGTTTCAGGTCGGAACCCTTCTTCAGAAATGAAGAGATTTTTAAATGCACAGTGAAATTATAACCCCATTAATTTCAAAACACCCATTTATACATTGAAAAGGTAAACAACAGCTTTTGTACATACACAAAACTCACCTCCTCAGTGAGTATCTGAAATAATAAGTAAGTATCTGATCTAATAACGCTACTCAGTACTCATACCAGAGTCACTGAATTTAACAAGTAGATAGGTTAAAAGTCACTTTTAACCTGTAAACTGGAACTACATATAGTTCCTACAGTTGTTATACACCAGAGCTTAAACATACAGATTTGAATAACCTCTGCAGGGTTTTATTCCAACTTTTTTGATCTGGAACTAACACTAACTCTTTACTCCAAGATAATATAGTTTCATTTTATCCTTCTCTTCACAGGAGACCGAGTCTACACAGCCATCTTCATACACAGACTTCATAGTACTACTCAAAACCCAAAGTAAAACTAGAGAAGTTTTTCTTTCTAAGATATGGGTGTTTCCCTTAAAATTAAAAATTCAAGTTCCAGAGATCTATAACAAACATTGAGACCACACCATTTACTTTACCAGGTTGCAAAAAGAATTCTGCGGTAAACAAAAATCCATTAGTTGTGCACAAGAAAAACCATTAATTTTGATGCTAGGCCTCAAAAACAAATCACAATTGTTACAGAAATAATTACAAGTTAATTATTAATTTCAGGCACGCAGAAAGCCCAAATACTGAAAACACTAACTCATAACAAATTATATTTTTTATAAAAATATATAAATTACAGTCTACTTCACAGTGGGCAAATTCTAATTTGGCCCTCGAACCGAAATAACTTGCCCAATGGCTAGCTCAGCTAGACTCATGTCTCCATTCAAATCAGTCAACGTTTTCCTCTAGTTGCTCCGAATTATGTCTGGAATTATTCAGAGACGTTATAGCCACATGCAAAGCTCCAACCTATATAATGACTGAAAGATATATGTAAAAAGATGACGTCACCATAGCCATACTCTTCATTTTGAGACAACTGGGTCATAGCTTAGCCAGAGTGTCACCACTGCTATGGACTAGACCAGACTACACAATACATTTTAAGAAGGTAGCCTAGATCCTATTTTTTCCTTATTTTTAAAGGCAAATGTAAAGTGAGTGTTCCAGATGCAATGCAACTGGTCAAACTACTCGACGTTAAGCAAACCACAATTTAAACACTAGTTTAAATACAACCATAGAAAGAGGAATTTATAATAACTTAACTCTATTGGAAAACTTAACCTATTAATAGATTACTATTTAACTGTTCCAACTATAGCAACATCCCATAAATACACCCCTTGGCAAAAAGGCAAATTCAGACACAGACTCACACATGCTGTTCTCCAACCCAGGAGGAAAAAAACATCAAGAGAAATTTCAGCGAGAGTAACAGCCAGGAGACATTCACTGAAGCTTCCAAATCTGTTGAGACCCTGATAGTTTCTGCTGTTACTGAAAAACCCAAAACCCAGAAATCCTAATCTATCAGAAACTCAGCAGGTCTGGCAGCATTCGCTGAGAGATCTCATTTCTGAAGAAGAGTCCCTAGACCTGAAACACTGACTCTGCATTCTCTCCAAAAAAAATGATGTCAGACCTGCTGAGATTCTCCAGCAACTTCTGGTGTTGTATATCTTTTCCTGACTTCTTTGTGTCGTTCTTACAACTTACGTTCCTACCATTTCTTCCATTCCTTCATCCAAATTAGTTATATTGTCTAATAAAACAAATTGTAAAAAGATTGAACCCCCAGCCCTGATCTCTGTGGTATACTTGTTACATCTTGCTAACAAGAAAAAAAAACTCATTTATACCTAGATAACAAGGTGTAGAGCTGGATGAACACAGCAGGCCAAGCAGCATCAGAGGAGCAGGAAAGCTTACGTTTCGGGTCTGTACCCTTCTTCCGACCCATTTTCTGAAGCTTGGCCTGCTGTGTTCATCCAGCTCCACACCTTGTTATCTCAGATTCTCCAGGATCAGCAGTTCCTACTACCTTATTTGTACCTACTCTCTGCTTCCTATTAACCAGATAATCTTCTATCCATATCAAGATGTTAAATCCAAATGCAATAACCTTTGATGTGGCAGTTTATCAAATGCCTTCAGAAATCCAACTACAAGGTTGGAGGTAGAAAGGATGTTTCCTCTGGTGGGAACATCTAGAACTAGGGACCAGTGTTCAAAAAGAAGTTTTTCATTTAGGGCAGAAATAAGGAGAACTTTTCTCTCTCAGATGGTTGAGAGACTAGGGAACTTCTTCTGAAAAAGCAATAAAACATTGGAGGCAAAATCTTGAAATATGTTTAATGCAGAGGTGGATGGATTCTTGATTAGCAAAGGTACAAGAGGTTATTGCGGTAGGAAGGAATATGGAGTTGACATTAAAATCAAATCAGCCATGACCTGATTGAATGGTGGACCAGGCTTGAAGGGCCAAATTGCCTATTCCTGCCCCGAATTCAGATGTTCTTATGATTATCATCTTGGTTCAAAATGGCTGCCCATTTCTCCTGTGGCTATATCTCTCCAATCAAGACTTACATTCATTACATAAAACTCTTCTTCAGTACCTGGCACCATGCATTATTTTCAGCCTTCAGCAATTGGCTTTCACAATGAAACTCATCGAACAAAAGCAGCAAATGGGCACCAGTTGATGTTAGCGTCTTTGACATCATTGGGTTAAGAACTCCAGAAAGTGAAAAATTTCCCATGAGAGAGATTTCACTGAAATTAATTTCTGTTACTGTGCAATACTTTCATGTCATCTAGAAATCTGTTACCGAAAATCAATTTTTTAAAGTCTCCTTGTGAAAAAGATTCATCTACTTTTGGTATTTTTAAAGCAGAAGTGCCTCCCTGTTGGATCATGGTGGAATGTCTAAGATATGCCATTCTGAAAGCACCCCCTTTGTCTCTCAGGCAGGAGGTTGCCTAAGGATTTGAGCACAAATTCTGACCCTCCTGCCAAGAGAAACTCTATTCCATCAGGCCCCTTTGTAATTCTGAAAGGCTTCATTAAATCTCCCCTTAGCGTTCAACTTGAACCAACTCATTTGGGAAATCTCAGGCTGCTTGTTCTGTTCAAGGTTAACATGCAATCAAAAAAAGCATGAGGATGGGAGCAGGAGAATGTATTCAGCCCCTCAAGCCTGCTTTACCAGCCAATAAAACCATGTCTATAGTAGGAATTAGCGGTCTCTATCACCCTTTCTTCAAAAAATAAGGTGCAATGCATGCACAAACCTTATAGTTCCCTAGTTCTAGATGTTCCCACAAAGGAAACATCCTTTCATTCCTAATAAAAACCGAAAGAGCTGCGGATGCTGTAAATCAGGAACAAAAACAAAGTTGCTGGAAAACCTCAGCAGGTCTGGCAGCATCTGTGAAGGAGAAAACAGAGTTAACATTTCGGGTCTGAGGAAGGGTCACCGGACCCGAAACGTTAACTCTGTTTTTTCCTTCACAGATGCTGCCAGATCTGCTGAGCTTTTCCAGCAACTTCTGTTTTTGATCCTTTCATTCCTCTTTAGAATCTTATATGTTTCAGTAAATCTCTGAACTCCAATGAACGTAGACTCAGCTGCACAATATTGAAATAAAAGTGAAATATGGCAGATGCTGGAAATCTGAAACAAACACAGAAAGTACTGGAGAAACTCAGCAGGTTAACATTTTAAAAACAGAGTTAATGTTTTGAATCCAATATGACTTCTTCAGAACTTCAGAACCATACTGGACTTGAAACGTTGATTCTGTTTCTCTCTCCACAGATGCTGCCAGACTTGCTGAGTTTCTCCAGAGTTCTCTGTGTTTCTCTCAGCAGCTCAATCTTTCTTCACAAGACAATCCCTTCATCCCAGGAATTAGCTGTGTGAACCTTCCCTGAACTACTCCAAATGTAAGTATATCTGTTATTAAGCAAGGAAGAAAACAGCTGAATTCAAGGATCTTCTTCCGTTGCAGGTGGTGAAAGGAAAAGTGATGGGCTCGGTGAGTAAGAGCAAAATGTTCAGGTTGAAGAGACACCTAGATACTGTGAATTTGATCAGAATGCAGAGGTTTCAAGTTTCTTTATTGATTCATGGGATGAGGGGCGTCACGGGCTAAGGCAGCATTTATTGCCCATCCCTAATTCCCCAGAGGGCAGTTAAGAGTTAACCACATTGCTGTGGGTCAGGAGTCACATGTAGGCCAAACCAAGTAAGGATGGCAGTTTCCTTTCCCAAAGGACGTTAGTGAACCAGATGGGTTTTTCCGACAATCGGCAATGGGCTCACGGTCAAAGTTAGAATCTTAAATCCAGATATTTATTGAATTCAAATTCCACCATCTGTCATGGCAGGAATCAAACCCAGGTCTCCAGAACGTTATCTGGGCCTCTGAATTAACAGTCCAGCGATAATACCACTAGGCCATTGCCTCACTGCGAGTAGTGATTAGCAAACGAGTAGAAGGTCCCATAACTGATGCCTGGGGCCCTGCACTCAGTGAGCTCTTCACTCCACTTCAATATTCCTCTAATATACCTCTGCTGCAAACATCCTTTCAGCCAACTTTGACTCTGAGCTCAGGTTTAACTCGTGCTGTTACCAACACTTGAAGATGAGGTGGCAGCTATTTAATGTTAAAACCTTTGTCAAATGCTTCCAGCGAAGTGGAGTGAACCACTTCAAAGATATTTCATTATATAGCTCCCTTGAAGAAAGCAATTGTTTACAGAGCTGTGAATTCCTAATCACAGGATGTGACTAATACAAACAGGTCTCTTCATCATCATTCTTGGCTTCCAGTACAAATGAATAGCACTGTTTAAAAGAGAAAAGAATTGGCAGCACAGGGAATTAGTTTGTTCTAAATTGATGTTAGACCAGAAAATTGATTTGAAATTACAGCCAAAGTGTAATTTAATAAGGAATCCTAAAATGCAGCAAAGAAAAAACATTATCCCTGAAACAATTGGTGGACCTTTTAGCTCCCAATATTGTTGGAGTGGTCACAAATACAGCAATTCCACAACCATAAGTACATGAAAACACAAATTTAAAAAAGAAAACTTTGTACTTCTTTAGTTCCTTTCATGACCACAGGACATTTAAAACATTTTACAGCCAACGAAGTACTTGTGAAGAATGGTCACAGTTACAATGTAGGAAATGCAGTGGCCAAATTGTGCACAGCAAGCTCCCAATAAAAAACTTTAGTGATGTTCAGTGATTGAGGAATCAATATGTAAAAGACATCAGGAAGTGAAGTCACATAGACCAGGATGGTATTCATTGGTATATGGAAGACTAAGGGATGATTTAATTGAAGTATTTACAATGATTATAGTAGTTAATAGGGTAGAGTGACAATTTCCTCTGGAGACAAGTCTAGAACAAGGACAGAAACCTTAAAATTAAAATTGGGCCATTCAGGAAACATTTGTGATGGTGGAAACCTGGAACCTGAAATTTTAAGAAAACTAAGATATACAGAGTTTTGTTATAGTAAGGTATTAAGGAATATCAAAGGTGGATAAATGGAGTGCATTTTTCTGTGTGGAGTGCTGGGTAATGGAATACATTGTGTGCCAGAAGCAAAATGAAACATGTCCAGCTCAGGTATAACCCAGGCTAGATATAGTTAAGCTATTTCTGTTCTTGCTCAAAACTATTCTGCAACATACTATGGCATGAATGTGACAATCTCCATTCCTCACACCAGCCATCATATGACCTCACTGAGAGAGCGCGCCAATTTAGTGGCAATTAGTTGTGAATTATAGACAGTCTTGTACTATGTACTCATACCCCTTGGGTACAATATTGAAATTGTCCTTAATCCAGTTCACAGAGGACCCAAGTCAACACATATCAACAAAGAGATTATTTTCCTCGATCCATCTGTGCTGGATTCAAGCTCAGGTCCCAGAGGTGAAGGCACAGTGTACTAACCCAGTGCCCCCTGCAAACTTCATAAAAGCTTTATTTATACTTGGGAAACATGTCTCTCCATCCCTTCATTACCAACATTCGTGTTTTACTTTGCATGTGTTTCTTATCTGCTTTTCCTTTACATTTTTTTAAAATTCAAAACTTTTTTGTGGCTTTCTATATGAAATTAATACAATACTTCTTCAGTTTACTTTACTTTTCTCTGCCCCCACCTCATGCACCCCACCTCCAGTGTCAGCATTGAACACACATATGTCCAATCTAGTAACAGGTCTCTTGAGGAATTTAGTAAAGAACTGAAACATAAGAACAGAAAATGTTGGAGAAACTCAGCAGGTCTGACAACATCGGTGGAGACAGAAACAGACTTAACGTTTTGAGTCTGGTGTAATTTCAGAACTGTTGTATCTATGTGGTAGAAAAGGCCTACTCTAGAGTCAATGCAGGACAGGGCCTGTCCACGTCTGTTGGAAGGTTTGTCCAGACTGCCACAGGGCTAATCCAGGAGCAATCCAGTAAAATTGCTGGATTGTTAGATGAGTGGGGCCAGTCCAAAACCAGTAGAAACATATTGCATGGGATTTACATGTGTCAGCTGTGGCTGGGTCAGAAAGTCATAACTTCAAGTTCCATTCCAGAGAGTCGAGCAGACCAACTCTAGACTGACACACCAGTGCAGCCCTGAGGAGTGTGGGAGATGCTGCCTTTCGGATGAGACATTAAAACGAGGTGTTGACTGCCCTCAAAAGGAGATGTAAAAATGTACAGTGGCATTATTTTAAGCAGGGGAGCCATCCATGTACCCTGGGGCAATATCTAGCTCCACGTCACCAGAATAGATTTCCTGGGCTGAGCATTGTCACATTGCTGATTGCGAGATTTCCCCAAGTTGTTAGAAATGGCAACACAAGTCTTTCTCCTCGTGTGAGGGTATTTGGGAGAGGCCTGTTGTGGGGTAAATAGAGGATGGTTTGGAGTAAACTCCTCTACTCCCTTCATTTCAACACTTCGTGCCAACTGCTTGAGAATGGGATTAGAATAGTTAAGCGCTTGTTTTTTTACTAGCATAGATGGGATGGGCCAAATGGTCTCTTTCTGTACTGTAGATCTCTGTGACTCTGCATTAACCCCAATGAGAAGAGCAATAGAAATGGGGGAGAGATGTTTCCGCTCACGATATTATAGGGGCAGTTCTGACCAATTCAAATCTAATTGTTCAATTATACATGTACGTTGCTACCTTAAAGGGAATAGGTTGGTTATTCTCTGGGAAAGTTGCAAAGTTCCTTCTCTGACTCACTCAGTAAAGGTTATTGACTCCTGTTTTTTAATTACATAACAAGGGAAGCAATATCTAGGGAATGGGGAAACAACTGTAACAAAGAAGGAGCTAAGTGGAACCTGAATTAATTATCGCTGCGCAGTTTATTAAACCTGCAAATTAAGTCCCAGCTGCTTCATTGGGTCTTGGCACAGACTCAGCTTAAATTAATCTCAGATTTTCCTTTGCTGTTACATCGTACTGGGGCAGAAGGTGAACTGCAGCTGGTAAATGGCTTAAGTGTATCACTATGAATGCTGCAACCTCCAACATATTGACAGTGGTCAGTTTGGACCTTTTAGGACTAGGGCTGATGGCCATGTCAGTGGATACTCTTTATCATGTCCATGAGGTTAGATTCAAGACAGACTGGCCATGGAGAAGGCAAGATTGCCTTATTAAGGCTTATTAAGCCTTAGATTAGAGTCTGGTAAACCTCTGAATACCGTGTACAGTAGAGAGTCTGGTAAACCTCTGAATACCATGTACGGTAGTATTTAGTCTTAATAAGCAATTAAGGCTTATTAAGCCTTAATTGCTTATTAAGACTAAATACTACCGTACATGGTATTCAGAGGTTTACCAGACTCTAATCGAAGTGTTATATTATTGAAAGACTATTCCCTAAAATCTAATTCCTAATGTTAATTGGTCTATACCACATGTTGATCTAAATGTGCTTCTAACATTCACATGGCTAGAAATCAGACTGCTACCTCTGTTACTTTCTCTCCCATAACTCCACCCACACGGTGCTGTTTGTGCCCAGTGAGAAGCATCTGCATGACATGATCAGAAGATTGCTCCAGGGCCCTACAGCCCTTAAACAACATGTTTCACACTTGCTTCTGAGTTGCAAGGTTCTGGGTCCGAATCCTACTACAGAACCTGAGTCCAAAGATCAAATCCGAGATTCCAGTGTGTTATTGAGGGAGTGCTGTACTGTCAGAGGTGTTACTGTTTATTATGGGACTTTAAAGTGAGAGCTAATCTGTTTTGTTCACACGAATGTAAACGATCTTGTGACAATATCTGCGGTGCAGTGGTAATGTTACTAGTCTAGTAATGCAGAACCCCAGACTAATGTTTTGGGGGCATGTGTTCAAATCGCATGGAAGGTAAACTCCATTAATGAATCCGAATTGAAAGCAAGTCTCAATAACAGTGAACATGAAACCAACATTGATTGTCAGGAAAATTCCATCGGATTTACTAAAGTCCTCCTATAGAGGAAATTACAGCAATGTCCAGAATTCTTTGTGCTCTCTAAAGTAGCCTGGTAAGCCAATCAGTTCAGGGACAATTAGGGATGTGTACTGTTCTTCATAGTGACAACATCTGATGAAAGAACAAAAGGGAAGAGAAGACTGAACACAGTAGGCACATCAGTGACAACTTGTCATTATCAATAGGCATTAACCAAAATACCATCCAGATTTAGGCCACTATCAATTATGGCTCCTGTTGGGTATGGGTCTATGGAAAAAGTGCCCGCAATTCATTAATAAGTTGTAGATGTCGAAGTGTTTCAAGCTGTCAGCTATGGCTCGAGATGACCATAGGATGTTGGAGTAGAAGTCGGTCCATTCAGCCCATCAGGTCTGCTCCACCATTCAATGAGATTGTGGCTGATCTGATAATCGTCAACTTCATCCATACCTTTGATTCTCTTACTGATTAAAAATTTGTTTTACTCAGCCTCCAAAGTGAGAAACACATAACAACCCAACCTCAACAGCCCTGTGTGGTAAAGAATTCCACAGATTCACTTCGTCTGAGACAAAAAATTCTCATCTCTGCCTTACATATGTTATCCCTTATATAAGGTACCAATGGGTTTCACTACATAGGGAGCAGAGCAGTCAATTTGCAGACAGCAAGCCCCCCCACACAAATGGCAATGTAAGAAAAGACCAGGTGATCCCTTTTAATGATATCTGATGAAGGATAGGATGCAGGTAACCGCACAACATTTGAAAATTACTTGGATGAACACTTGAAGTGTCATAACATTCAACGAAATGGGCCTAGTGTGGGTCGTAGTGTATTGTTGGTGGTACAGACTTGATGGACTGAAGAGCGTCTTCTGTACTGTATGAGGAGTCACGGTGGCTCAGTTAGCACTGCTGCCTCACAGTGTCAGGTTCCCATTCTACCTTTGTACAACTGTCTGTGTGGAGTTTGCATATTCTCCCTGTGTCTGCGTGGGTTTCCTCAGGGTGTTCCCCTTTCCTTCCACAGTCCAAAGATGTGCGGGTTAGGTAGATTTACCATGGGAAATACAAGGTTTCAGGGATAGGGTAGGCGGGCTGGATCTGGATGGGATGCTCTTTGGAGGATTGGCGTGGACTTGCTGGGCCAAATGGCCTGCTTTCACACTGTATCATAGAATGATAGAATCCCTATAGTGCGGAAACAGGCTATTCGGCCCAACAAGTCCACACAGACCCATCAAACAGCATCCCATCCAGACCCACACCCCCACCCTATCCCCATAGCTAATCCACCTAATTTACAAATCCCTGGACCCTACGGGTAATTTAGCATGGCCAATCCATCTAGCCAGTACGTCTTTGGACTGTGAGAGGAAACCAGAAGAAACCCACACAGACACGGGGAGAATGTGTAAACTCCACACAGACAGTTGCCTGAGGGTGGAATTGAACCCGGGTCCCTGGCGCTGTGAGGCAGCAGTGCTAACCACTGAGCCGCCGTGCCGCCCTGTAGGGATTCTATAATAAATATTCACTGGAGATAACTTCCTCTGCTCTTCTTTGAAATAGTACCTTAAAATCTGTTACATCCTCCTGAGCAGGCAAATTCTGTCTTGGTTTGACATCTCATGTGAAAGGCAGAGTTGCCAAGAGTGCAGCATTCCCTCAGTACTGGACTGAGAGTATCAGCCAGGTTACATACCCTGGTTTGTGAATTGGGGCCTGAATCCATAATCTTCTGGAGCAAAGGCAAGACAATGCTACCTTCCCTGACATGTCGGGCCCTGTGAAGCAGGGAGAAGTTGAGGGGCCAGGTTTTGGAGGCTATATATGACCAGGGGGCAATAGTGTAAACAAACTTGGGTGGGTGGTAGTGGTGAGCGAGCGATGGGGTGCTGACTCACTCAGATACATCAATGTAACAGAAATCACGCCATCGCGTCCTATTCAGAATTGGACACAACACTTTATTTTTCACAAGTGAAGTCTCTTTAGTCGGAGTTTTGGCTACCCCCTCATTTCAAGTGTTTTCTATGAATTTGCACTTAACATTTAACAACTTTGCATTGCCAACTCTTAAAAACTAGAGCAGCTATTTAATAAAAGTGGAGCTTACGGTACCACTTGAACAATCAATTAGTGATGTGATTCACTGAGGCTGCAAGCAGAGAGCTTGAAGCAATGCCGATAATATTGTGTAACATGTGTTATTCATTTGTAAGAAATATTAATAAACAGAAAAAAATGTCAGCTCTGCATTGATTACACATCTTGACATCAAATACATGGCAAAAACTCCCCCTTAAACATTTCAACTCCTACCTTCCAATGCCCACACCAATAAACTCTGCCCTACCCACCCCCAACATCACCTTGGTCCATGCAGTGAAAATTCAGTCATCAACCAGGTCTTAAAGTAGGTTCTGAAAAGAAAAACTGCTGGAGATCACAGCGGGCCAAGCAGCATCCATGGGGAGAAAGCAAATTAACGTTATGGCTCATAGCTTTCTCTCTATGGACGCTGCCAGACTCACTGTGATCTCCAGCATTATTGTTTTTGTTTTCACTCTAAGTTCCAGCACCTGCAGTAATTTACTCCTGCATAAAGTGGGTTCTATCTTTTGGTAGAAAAGGGTCAAGGATTACTATAACTCAGTTTACTTGTGAAACAAAGTTAGGTGGGACACCAGGAGACTGCAAAACGATCTGGTCAGGTTAGGTGGGCTGTGAACAATAAGTTGGAGCATGGAATATAATGCAGGGAAATGTGAGGTTATCCACTGCAGTCATAAAAATAGAAAAGGGCAATATTTTTTAAAAGGCATAAAACTCATTAACGTTGTTGTCCAGGCTTACTTGTAACCAAACAAGGAACTCATTAAGTTATAATGGAGCTCGAGCAATTAGAAAGGCAAATTCCACATTGGCCTTTATTGAAGGGAGATTGGAATACAATATCCTGAGACATTGCTGCTGTGTTCTCATTCTTGGGAATGAGCTAGTTTTACTCAATTGTACAGGGTTTCGGTGAGAGCACATGTGCAATGCTAGGTGCAATGTTGGTTTTCATATATTTAGAGAAGGATATATTTGAATTGGAGGTGGCACAGTTAGTCTATTCCCAAGAAAGAGAAGGATTCCCTCTGATGAGACGAAATTGGGCTATATTTTCTCCAGTTTAGCAGAGCAAGAGATTATCAAATTGTGACATGTATGAATATGAAGGAGGTTTGTTATGTAGATACTGAGGAGGTGTTTCTTATGGGTGTGGAATCTAGAACACAGGAGCAGTGTGTTCAGGAGAAGGGGCTGATCATTTTCAACTGCGATGAGATTTTTTTTCACTCAAAGGGCTGTAATTTTGTGGAATACCTGAATTCAGCTGTTTGGGGGTCTTCATCATTGAACATATTGAGATAAACAAATGTTTTGTCTCTTAGGGATATGGGCGATAAAGTGGAGTAAAAGTGAAAGGCCAGGAGCATGGCATTGAAAAGGAGGACCAGACACAATCATATTGAATGGTGGAGCAAGCTTGACGGGCTAAGTGACCTTCTCATGACCTCTGAAATAACGCCACAGAAACTGGTGTCCCGTCAGCAAGTCACTCTTTATTTACACACGGAGAGCCCTTGACACTGACCCAGCTCCCTTAGAGCCAGCTCTTAGAGTGAACAGGATGTCTGACACTCCTTATATCTGTCAGTCAGGGCTCCCTGACTGGACCAGATTAACAGCCCAATCAGGGAACTCATATTCTATGAGGTCCACCTGGCTAACCTTGTTACATTCAGGGCATCCTTCTCCCTCTGAGTCCGAAGACATAGGCTGGTTCTTTTTGCTGTAGCTGCTCCTGGGCCGTTTTAGTATCAGGTCAGGTTCTTCCAACAGTGCCTTGGATACGGGTGGCATATAATGCACAGTAGCTCGCATCATGCATCCAAAACGTTTCGGAAGAAATTCATTCTCTTCTTCAGACAGCAAAGACTTCCGTTGTGTCCATCTCAGATGGTGAGGTATCTTCGGTGCTTGACAGAGGGGAAGAACCCACGGATTCCAAAACATTTGGAAAGGCAGTCGAGGAACCGGGCATGTTTTGATCCCGCACCATTTTTGAGTTTGCAACTTTCGTATGGTTCACATGCTTGTTCAGGACTGCCACACCTACCAGAACTTTATATCTCCCCGGACCTGGCTTAACATCGATCATCCCTCTTAACCATTCGGGGGCATTCCTGTGGTTCCTATACGAAACTTTGTCCCCTGAAGTAAACTGTCTCTCTAGCTAAGCAGAGTCTTGTGTTTTGGAACACCATTGGTGTTCCTGATGCCATTTCACTCTCCCCCACTCAGGCCTGAAAAGATCAGATTTAACCCGGTGAGAAGTCTTCTCCCTACTAACAACCCTTCTGGAGCTTTCCCTGTAGTTGCATGAGGGGTGGACCTATAATCAAATAGGAACCGGGACAGTTTGGTATCTAGTGTAAGCTGTTTCTTTAAGCCTGCCTTCAAAGTTTGCACTGCTATGGCTGCCAGACGATTTGAAGATGGATGCTATGGAACTGTCTTTATATGACAAATAGCATTCAACTTTAGGAAATACTCAAATTCCCTGCTGATAAACGATGGCTGGTTATCTGTGAACAACACTTTAGGAAGTCCATGTATTTGCAAAAGATGCACACAGTTTACCTGTGTCATCCATGTGTTTGACGAATGGACTCTGTTCACATCCAACCACTTTGAGTGGGTGTCCACAATGACTAAGAACATTCAGCCCTTGAAAGGACCTACATAGTCGATGTGTAATCAAGTCCAGGGTTCACCCGACCATTCCCATGAACGTGGGGGAGTTGCTGGCAGTAACTTTTGTCCTTGTTGGCACTCTGGGCACTACCCCACCAATGCATCTGTGTCTGTGTCCAATCCTGGCCACCAGATATAGGGTCATTTGCTTGGACCTTCTTGAAACCTTCATTGAGTAAAAGGTACTGAGATGTTTTGATGCATGTTATTCAGTCTGATTGTCGATCCACTGAAAACAAGTTCATTTGTAACATCAAAGTTCTTGATACTTGATTTGTTTTCCTATTCCTGCCATACATAAGATAAAATCAAGTGGTCACTAGCTGAGAAATTGCCAGGCTGTTTCACATTGTCATTGTGTATTCTTGATGGTGGAATGCTTTGGCAGATCTTAAAACCATGGGAAAAGGTGCTGTAAGCATTCAAATCCTTCTTCTCCTTTTGTTTTTCTGAAATTTGCAGAATGTAATGCTGTAGACAGTTAGATCCCACAGACACCAATGAGGTGAATGAAGTGTCGGCTGAAGGATGAATCAATTTGGCTCAGACTTGAGGAAAAGCTCCCAGTTCTTCTTCAACAAAGCCCAATGGGATCTTATAACCGCAATAAAAATTACATTTGGCTCTTGTTTGGCTGTGTGTTTTTTTTTTAGCAGCGGGACCAATCAACATGGCTCCACTCTTAAAGTATTCTGAGCCAGGTATAAGTTTTACTTGAACTATTGTCCTGAAGTACAACATGATATAGGAAGCTCTGTAAAAAATTGTATGCTTACATCAGACGTAACATGGGCAATCTAAAACTCTCTCCTCTTATCCACCAACAAAAGCCAGCTACAAACTCAGAGACATATTTCATTCCACACTGAAGACACCAGGGACTGGGCCTTCCCTCAGGTTTCCAAACCCAATGTGGGAATCAAATAGGATCCCGAATCTGCACAACTGAGAGTAAGACTGGTGGCTACCTCCTAGTTAGCTGGATCTGTAATGGTTGTCCTGTTAAAGACAGCACATGGGATTCCGAGGCAGGCCCAATGAAAGCAAACTTAAAGTCCTTCACATCCCCAAGGGGAGAGCTGGCTGCTGCAGACTCCATGGGAGATCGCAAGGGTGTCTCAACGTGAAGGCACTATATTAGTGGTGATTAGAAGAATCAGAGGAGGACTCATTGAAATATTTAATAATCCTGACAAGGCTGGACCTAAGAGGTCTAGAACAAGGGATCACAGTCTCAGGATATGCATTAGACCATTTAAGGCAGAGATGAGGAGAAATTTCTTCACTAAGAAGATGGTGAACCTATGGCATTTTCTACTGCGCAAATCAGTACAGTTCAAATCACTGGATATACTTAAGAAAGAAACAGACTTGATTTCTAGGCACTAAAGGAGCTAAGGTGTATGGGGAGGAAACAGGACAATTGCATTGAGGTAGAGGATCAGACACGATCATGTTGAAAGGCAGATTAGGCTAGATGGGCCAAATTTATGTTTTCTTTATTCATTCACCGGGATGAGGGCATTGCTGGCTAGGCAGCATTTATTGCCCATTCCTAATCTAGTTAAGAGTCAACCACATTGTTGTGGGTCTGGAGTCACATGTAGGCCAGACCAGGTAAGGATGGGAGTTTCCTTCCCTAAAGGACGTTAGTGAACCAGATGGGTTTTTCCTGACAATCAGCAATGGATTCATGGTCATCATTAGATTCTTAATTCCAGATATTTTATTGAATTCAAATTCCACCATCTGCCGATTTAAACCCGGGTCCCCAGAACATTATCTGGGTCTCTGGATTAATAGTCCAGCTTCCCCAAATGGCATACACCTGTTCTTATTTTATATGTTTGTAAAGCGAGACTCCGTCTCAGTCATTGGCCTGCAATCCTATCTATGGAGATAGCAAGAACTGCAGATGCTGGCATCAGAGTCAATACAGTGAGGAGCTGAAGGAACACAGCAGGTCAGGCAGCATCAGAGGAGCAGGAGAGTGGATGTTACGGGTTGGGACCCTTCTTCATCCTGACAAACAGTCCTGGCCTGAAACGTTGACTCTCCCGCTCCTCTGATGCTGCCTGACCTGTTGTGTTCCTCCAGCTCCAAATGGTATTGAATCCCATCTATGGATTTGAGAAAATCCAATGTTACAGTCCTTGCCCTGTCTTGATTGAGATGCACAATCATTATAAACACAAGGAATTAATTTGGTATCTGTCAGGCTTTGTGGTTCGATTAAACATTGATCAATTCTACACCCATGACCACTTCCATCTAGAAGGACAAGCGCAGCAGATATATGGGAATACCACCACCTCCAAGTTCCGCTCCAAGACACTCACCATCCTGACTTGGAAATATATCGCCCTTCCTTCAGTGTGGCTGGGTCAATATCCTGGAATTCCCTCCCTAAGGGCAATATGGACCAACCAACATGAGGTGGATTGCATTCATTCAAGAAAGCAGCTCACCACCACCTTCTCAAGGGCAACAAAGGATGGGAAATAAATGCTGGCCCAACCAACAAAGCCCACATCCCACAAATGAATAATAAAAAAACGAAAATTCCATCAACAAATTGAAATTCTGGGCAATATCAGAGGGAACGTTCCTATCATGGAATCACTTGAACTTAACTGAAAGATTGTTGTACTGCATTAATGTGGTAATACTTCACAAAGCACAAACCATACTTACTGTTGCCGCTTTGTTTGTCAAGATTTCTGTCAAGGTTTACCATTGTAAGTTGCTATGTCAACATTGTCCATTCAATTTTGCCATACCAATTGCAACAATTTCAATAATAATTTTGTGTTCTCCAAAGATAACACAAATTAGGTGCATTGCTCTGTTTAGTTAAAGATCTCTGGTGTGTTTATTCCCATGTAAACTCAATGTGTACAATACAGAGTAATTTCCAGACACAGCTTACGCCGAGAGCACTATAGTGCAGAGAGCCCGTTAAAAACTCCAGGTACTGGGTTCATTTGCTTTTGCGGCCTCATAGGGACATTAAATGCCAGTGATTACACAGCATAGTTGAAGGTTATGGTCAATAGATAGCTGTGTGTCATGAGTTTCTGAATTCTCTTTCGTGGATCTGTCACGGTCTTTATATAAATTAAATCCATCTCCTGCTGGTGAGTGGCATTGTAGCCAATGTTGTGACTCAGTCAGCTTCACTGGTTTTTGTTACATTATCATTCTCATTTACCTCATATCCCTCTAAACCTTTCCTACTACGGACCTGTCCAAATGTCTTTTAAGTGGAGTGGTGGAAAGTATGGATGCCTAAGAAGTCAGATTTGGAGAAGGGCAGTGATCTCAGAGGGTTAGAGCTTTTGAAGTCACAGAGATCATAGAATCCCTACACTGCAGAAACAGGCCATTTGGCTCATCAAGTCCACACTGACCAATCCCATCCCATTCCTGTAACCCAGCATTTCCCATGGCTAAGCTACCTAGCCTGTACATCCCTGAACACCAGGGGTAATTTAGCATGGCCAATCCACCTAACCTGCACATCTTTGGACTACAGGAGGAAAGTAGGGCACCCGGAGAATGTGTAACTCCACACAGATAGTCACCCGAGGGTGGGATCAAACCCAGATCCCTGGTGTTGTGAGGCAGTAGTGCTAACCACTGAGCAACCACGACTGCCAGGGAAGTTGAGAAAGATGAGTTGATAGGCAGGATTTGATCAAAAGAGCGATCACTTTGAAACAGAATCATCGCCAGACCAGAAGCCAAAAGCAGCTCGGCAAGGATAGGGGTGACAGGCGAATGGAACTATTGAGAATCATGTGCAAAATGGCTACTTACACTGTGCAAAATGGCTACTTCATTTGGCCATATAACTCTGGTCTCTGAAGGTTAAAGTAGTTCAATTGAGATGTTTTCCGAGGGTTGATAAAATGTTACATAACCGCAACATTTTCTTACTGATCGTCGTGTGATCAAACTCAGCTGTTACTGAACATCGATGTACTCTTTGTTCTTCCATAATTCCACATTTGTTGATAGTCACTGACAGTAATATCAGTACTATGGTGGTTTTAAAAAAATAACATGTGTCACTCATTAAAGGGGTTCTTTTTACATACATCCCAGATGTCTGGAAATGTGTTGCAAGGGTGTAACAGACTCATGGGGCATTGCAGATGATGACATAAAACACCAGAGAGGGATGTAAATGTCTATCAGTCAGATCTGCACACAGTCAATTTGTTACACTATCCACTATCCTGTTATACTCTCATCAAAGTGCGGAAATCATCTTCTTTTTCCATCCTAGGAAGATTTTCAATTCCATTCAATTTTTTTTTAATTGTGCATGGAATGAGGGCACTGGCTAGGCCATCATTTATTGCCCATTCCTAACTGCCCAGAGCACATGTAGGAGTCAAGCACATTGCTGTGGGTCTGGAGCCAGATCATGTTACCCATCCAAAAGGCATTAGTGAACCAGTTGGGCTTTTCCTGCTCAACAACAGCGGTCTCATGGTCATCATTAGACTCTTAATTCCAGATTATTGATTGAATTGAAATTCCACCATGTGTCATGCTGAGGTTCAAATCCAGGTCTCCAGAACATAATCTGTGCCCCTGGATTAATGATGATGTGATGATGCCAGTGTTGGACTGTGATGGACAAAGTCAGAAGTCACATGATGCCAGGTTGACGAAGGAGCAAAGCTCCAAAAGCTTGTGATTTCCAAAAAAACCTGTTGGACTATAATCCAGTGCCATGTGACTCCTGGCTCTGGATTAATGATCTAGTGATAATGCCAATAAGCCTTCTTCCACTCTCATCTCATCTCTCATCGTCCAGACTGCCTTTCTTGCTGTCAGATTTGTGAAAACTTGTGAAGGTGGTCCATGTCTCTAAAGCATTCAGGGATCACTGCTGCACAGTAAACATAGTCTTGGGTCTGAGATCCTGATCCTCAAATACAGGACTGACGAAGGGTCTAGGCCCAAAACATCGATTCTCCTGCTCCTCTGATGCTGCCTGACCCACTGTGTTCCTCCAGCTCCTCACTGTATTGACTCTGACTCCAGCATTTGCAGTTCTTGCTATCTCCTTGTAACGTTAGTTGGATGAAAGCTGAGTTGGTACATTGGAGGCAATGCTGATATTCAGGGCATGTTTCGACTTTCAATGATGGGACGTTCTCTAGATATGGAAAATTGTTCATTCTCAATCATCATTGATCTTATTCAATCCGGGACAGGGAAAGGTATTTTCAAGTGGGAACTGTTAGAAAGAGAACCTTAATCTTATGGGTGTTTTGTGAAAGGTTCATTTTGTCATATGCTTTGAGGAAGGGAAGATCTAGAGCTCAGTTTCTGAGAGAGCGCATACAGAATTATCATGTGCACACAAATAACTGAGCTCACAGAGATTTTGCTTTTGGATTTCAGGTATAGAATGGAAAGTTTCCTGCCTGTTCTTCAATTACTTTGTGCCACTGTATAATTTGCTAGCAGTGAGGTACAGTACGGCTCTGAGGAAAATGAAGACGAGGATTGGTGCAATGGCACAGCCTTGTTTGACATCAGTTTTCACTGAAATAGAGATGTGGTTGCTCCCTTGATAAGGATCTAGGCTCGAATGTCATCATGGAGTGGGCAAAGATGGTGACACGTTTCTGAGGGCAGCCAGATTTGAAGAGGCCGCTACATTAGCCTTGCTGGTTGACAGGGTCAAAGGCTTTTGTGAAATCAAAATGATGACCTTTGCACTTTTCTTGAATTGGCCACACAGTGACAATCATGAGATTATGATTTGATCAATAAAACCAACACTGAGACTCTGGAAGGCATGTTTTGTGTGTGTGTGTGTGTGTGTGTG
>NC_063350.1:6672097-6674068 GCF_021869965.1 Rhincodon typus
GTGTGCGTGTGTGTGTGCGCGTGTGTGTGTGCGCGCGTGTGTGTGTGCGCACGCGTGTGTGCGCGTGTGTGCGCGTGTGTGCGCGCGTGTGTGTGCACGTGTGTGTGTGCGAGCGCGTGTGCGTGTGTGTGCGTGTGTGCGCGTGTGTGTGCGCGTGTGTGCGCGTGTGTGTGTGCATGTGTGTGTGCGCGTGTGTGTGCGTGTGTGCGTGTGCGCGTGTGTGTGTGCGCGTGTGTGCATGTGTGTGCGTGTGCGTGTGTGTGTGTGTGTATGTGTGCGTGTGTGTGCATGTGTGTGCGTGTGCGTGTGTGTGTGTGTGTATGTGTGCGTGTGTGTGTGTATGTGTGTGTGTGTGTGTGTATGTGTGTGTGTGTGTGTGTGTGTATGTATGTGTGTGTGTGTATGTGTGTGTGTTTTAAAATCTTGTTAAAGTTAAGTGTGTTACAATAATTTGTTGCTTTAATTGTTACTAAAGGAACCTGGAGAGGTTTGTTTTTATCTTAGGTGGCAGTCTACCAGAGGCAAATTGAGATTTTTAGTCACTTCATTAAAGCTCCATATTTGTGGTGACTCTGGTATTGGCGAGGCTTGGTTTCTCGTGCTCTACCGCTGTGAATCGTAACACAATCAACCTGATTTTGGCTCCATTTCTCTTCCTGATAATGGTAACATTGATGGCCGGGCAGACCCTGAGTCACAACAGGTTCCGTTCTGGAATCCAATCGCAAGTTGATTTGTGCATGAGTCGGAATTACACCACATAATTTACATTACAGGGCAATGTAAAGCAGCCGTCTGTAAGCACAGGAAAAGATTGTATGTCAGATGTTCAGAATTACACCCGTGTGTGGGGTCACATTTGTAAGGACGGTGAATCAGAGACTCCTTGTACAGGTGGGATGATGCCCTTACTGAAGGAGTAAAAGCTGATTCCATAAAACATGTAGAGTCAATTTTTAATTCCAAAGTTAGCTGTCATATTTATTTTATTAGCTGACACACAGAACTGAAAGAAATTACAGCACAGAAACAGGCCATTCGGCCTTTCAGGTGCATGCTGGTGTTCATACTCCACATGAGCTTCTTTCCACCATGTTTCATCCTGCCCACATTCCCATAAGCCTATTTCTATCTCCTTAATGTACCTATTTAGCTGCCCCCTAAATCTAAGCATATTATTAATATTAATTACCCCTTAGAATAAAACATCTGTCAAAGGGATATTTTTAGAAGGTATTGTCCTTCAGAGAAGGAAATCTGCCATCCTTTCCCAATTTGGACTACATAGGACTCCAGAGCTACAGCAATGTGGTTGGCACAGTCTCAGACTAAAGGGGTGTCAATTTAAGACAGAGATGAGGAAGAATTTCTTCTCTCAGACGGTTGTGAGTCTTTGGAACTCCTTGCCAGAGACAGCTGTGGGGGCTGAGTCCTTGTGTCTATCTAAAGCAGAGATAGATAGATTCTTGATCAGCCGGGGAATCAAGGGTTACGGGGAAACGGCTGGAAAGTAGATGTGAGAAATATCAGCTCAGCCATGATCCTATTGAATGTTGGAGCAGGCTGGAGGGACCAAACAGCCTAGTCCTGTTCCTGTTTCTTATGGTTTTATGGACTCTTAACTGCCCAAATGAGATGAGTAATAGAGGCTGGCTTAGCCAGCGACCCCACATCCCATGAATAAGTTCAAAGTAATCAGGCTGTGTCAACATGGTTTTGTGAAAGGGAAACCATGTTTGTCCAAACTATTTGAGTTCCTTGAGAAAGTAACATGCTGCGAACGAGTGGGTGTACTGTACTTAGATTTTCAGTAGGTATACGTGAGTCAGAGCAAAGGTCATTGTGAAATATAAAATTTCATGCTGTACGGGTTGCACATTGACATGGATAGAAGGGTGGCTGGCTAACAAGAAGTAAAGAGTAGGCATAACTGGGTCTTTTTCATATTGGCAAGATGCAAATGGTGCAGAA
>NC_063350.1:6674568-6685036 GCF_021869965.1 Rhincodon typus
TTCTGAACAAGGGTCTAGGCCCGAAACGTCAGCCTTCCTGCTCCTCTGATGCTGCTTGGCCTGCTGTGTTCATCCAGCTCTACACCTTGTATATCTCAGATTCTCAATCTTAACCTGCTGTTTCAGTGAAACAACTGAATCTGGTTCACTAATACCCTGTAGGGAAGGAAATCTGCCATCCTCACCCAGCCTGACCTATGTGTGACTCCAGACCCATAGCAATGCTACTGAGTGACTAAGGACGGGTAATAAATACAGACCCAGCCAGTGACGCCCACATCCCAGCAACAAATAATAAAAATCTTATGCTGTCATTCACTGAACGTGAGGAAAATGCAGTAATGGATGTTGGAATCTCTTTACCTGCTTCTTGACATTGAGACTGACCAGTTAATTAAATGTTCTCAGGAGTTTGATCCAATATGCCTAAAATCAAAGAATCAGGAGGGTGATTAAAACAGTCAGGCTTAGTAACACATCCTTTGCTTTATTGTCAGGAACCCTGTGATATGTTCATTCTCAAGGACATTTTGAAATTATTCATAGGATCAGCTTCCTCCACCTTTTCAGGTCCACAGTGTCCCTGATCTTGAAAAAAAAATCCTTATGAAGAAGGGTTAAGAATGTTGGGTCTGTACTCATTGAAGTTTAGAAGAATAGGAGGCAATCTTACAGAAATGTATAATGTTCTAAGGGGACTTGACAAGGAAAGATTGTTTCTCCTTGTTGTGGGGTGGTTCTAGGACTAGAGGACATAATCTCAGAATAAGGCCTTTAAAACAGAGATGAGGAGGAATTTCTTCTCTCAGAGGGTAGCGAATCTGTGGAATTCCTTCCTGCAGAGGGCTGTCGAGGCTGGGCCATTCAGTATATACAAAACTGAGTAGGATAGATTTTTAGTCAGTAAAGTAATCAAGGTTTATAGGAAAAAGGCAGGAAAGTAGATGTATTTAATGACTCACAAGTAGAGGGAAATGAAAACAAAAACAGAAACGGCTGGAAAAACTCAGCTGGCCTGTCAGAATCAGTGGAGAGAAATCAGAATTAACGTTTCAGGTCTGGTGACCCTTCTTCAGAACTATTCTGAACTGTTCAGTAACTTTCATTACTTTGAACAGTTCTATCCTTTCACCATTCTCTTCTCTAATTTCCAATTATCTTCCGAAGTGAAGTCCTTCATCCCTGAAATCATTCCAGTGAATTCCTTCTGTACCTTCTCTAAAGTCTTCAGATGTTTCCAAAAGAGCAGCGCTTAGAACTGAACACAGTATTCCCAGTGAGGCTGTATTGGTCAATATGTAAAGGTTCATTGTTGCTTCCTTGACATTGTGTTGTATGTTTCCAGCTAAGACCTAACCAGAGATCTATTAAGTTTCTACATGGCCATATTGCTTTTATGTTCTACTTCGGCAGCACAGTGACACAGTGGTTAGCACTGCTGCCTCCTTGTGCCAGGGTCCTGGGTTCGATCCCAGCCTCGGGCGACTGTCTGTGCAGAGTTTCTCCCTGTGTCCATGTGGGTTTCTGCCAGGTGCTCTGGATTCCTCCCAGAGTCTAAAGATGTGTAGGTTGGGTGGATTAGCCATGCTAAATTGCCCATAGTGTCCAAGGATGTGCAGGCTAGGTGGATTAGCCATAGGAAATGCAGGGTTGCAGGGATGGGATAGGTGGGTCTGAGTGGGATGCTCTTCGGAGGATCGGTGTGGGCTTCGATGGGCTGAATGGCCTGCTTCAATATTGTAGGTATTCTATTCTATTCTGGTTTATAAACTCATGTAACTCAAATGTGCTTGTAACCACCTTATCAACTTGGCCTGGCACCTCTAAGGATACGTATATGTAAACATCTATTCAACTGTAAGAAGCTGACTCAACGGTATTCCTCTATTTGTGGTAGTACCTGCTATGGTCCTGGATCTCCCATGCTTTCTATAGTCACACAAACATCCTCTGCTCCTCCTGCACCATAAAATAAATCACTACAGGTTTCCTCAGCTCTTTGTGTTCGCCCTGAAAAATTATGGTTTCTGCTTGAGCCATCAGGGATGCAGTCGACTCATTGCCACCAAACTTTGTTGCTAGTATTATCATAGGATCCCTACAGTGAGGAAGCAGGCCATCCGGCCCATCAAGTCTACACTGACCCTCTGAAAAGCCTCCCACCCAGACCCACCCCATATCTGCATTTCTCACCCTGGACAGTGTATGCAATTTCCCATGTCCAATCCACCTAACCTGCACATCTTTGGACTGTGGGAGGAAACTGGAGCACCCGGAGGAAACCCACACAGACACAGGGAGAATGTGCAAACTCCACACAGACAGTCGCCCGAGGGTGGAATCAAACCCAGGTCCCTGTTCTGAGGAAGGGTCACCAGACCCGAAATGTTAACTCTGTTTTTCCCTTCACAGATGCTGCCAGACCTGCTAAGCTTTTCCAGCAACTTTGTTTTTGTCCTTGGCACTGTGAGGCAGCAGTGTTAGCTGCTAAACCATTGTGCCATAACTAGGGAACTGGCCAGACAGCATCTTAGTTGGGCAGTAGAGTCACTCCCGATGAACAGTAAATAAGTTTATTATAAGCTACTTAATAGCTAGTTGTTACATCTAGGATATATGTCTGTAAGACACTAGGCTCAGCTTCTGAGTAAATTCACATTACAGCTACTGAAACATTCTCACTCAGCACTGGCAACAAACACAGAACAGGCACAGTCCTTTCTATCCTGGTAGGGAAGAAGGGTCTAGGCCCGAAACGTCAGCTTTCCTGCTCTTCTGATGCTGCTTGGCCTGCTGTGTTCATCCAGCTCTACACCTTGTTATCTCAGGCTTCTACATGAGGTCAATTAACCCTTTCAGGTCCTAATATAGTATCGATCCCATCGTTCAGTGATGCAGGATGCAAACACACTTCTGGAAATACCTCTCTAGCCTGCAGAACTGCGACATGGATGGTGTTCCTACAAGGTTGTTAATGAGGTTTATCAAATTGAATCTGCGCTTTCCCTGGAAAAAATCAGAACTCAGATGATCAATCTGCTTTCTCTGCCATTGCACTGTTTCGTGATGCTGACCTGCTCTCTCATGTAGTCTGCAGTGGAAAATCAGCCCCTTTTGTTAAATGTAACAAGAAGTCCTCAAGTTAAAACATGTGCTTATTTTCCACAGGTGAAAGGAACAAAACACAGAGTGGCATTCACAAATGCCAGGATCTGTCTCAGCCCTGAGTGGCTGTTTTTACTAATTCTCTGACCATTTCTGAAGAGCCCTGGGCAGAGACAGGTTTTATAAGTCATTAGAGATTTCTATTTTCTTAACTTTGTGTCTCAGTTCTCTGCCAGTTTTGGTACATTCCCTCTTTCAACACCATGGAAACTTTACATCATTTGACATCTGGCGGAAACCCTGACTCCTTTACAGTGCATGTGTCATGCGAGTTAGCTTGCGGTGCCAGACGGCCGTGCCCAGAGACTGTGCCCATGAAGAGCTGCCCGAATCCAGCTAGAGCAATTAGGTTTGCTTCACTGTCAGTACAGGAGTCCAGAAAAATCTTAACGGGCCATTTAAGCCTCCTGAGTCTAAGCACTGTAAACCATCAGTGCAGGGACAAGCAGCCGAAGGAGCGGTAGGGCATGGATTCACAAATATAACATGACGCATGGCTGAAAGACCCAGACTCCAGGCTCGGAAGGAAATGAATCTTTTTGAGGGACTTCTGCTCTGTGGAGAGATTAGAGAATCTACGAATGTTCTCCTGAGTGGGAAGAACTGAAGAGGAGATTTGATAGAGGTGGTTCAAACTCAGGAAGGTCCGTGATATGCATAAACAAGGAACAACTGTTCCTGGCAGCAAAAGGGTCAGTAATGAGAGGACGTGGATTTAATTGGCACAAGAGCCAAAGTAGATCTAAGGGGATTTCTCTTCTTACAGTGAGTTGTTGCGATCTGGAAGATGTGAACATCACTGGCTGAGCCAGCATTTATTGCTAGTTGCCCTTGAGAAGTGGTGGTGAGCTGCCTTCTGGCACCGCTGCGGTCCATTTGGTCTAGGTACACCAATACTAGAGCGAATTCAGGATTTTGACCAATGACAGTAAGGAACAGCATATATTTCCAAGGCAGAATGGTGAGGTGCTTGGAGGGGCACTTCCAGGTGGGAGTGTTCCCATATATAGAGTCATAGAGCCATACAGAATAGAAACAGACCCTTCGGTCCAACTAAACCAAGCTGACCATGTCCCAAACTAAACTAGTCCCACTTGCCTGAATTTGGCCCATATCCCTCCAACCTTTCCTACTCTTGAACCTGTCGAAATGTCTTTTAAATGTTGAAACTGCACCTGCATCCATCACTTTCTCTGGCAGTTCATTCCACACATGAACGATTCTCTATATAAAAAAGTTGCCCTCATGTCCTTTTCAAAACTTTCTCCTCTGTCTTAAATATATGACTGTAGTTTTGAATTCCCCCACCCTGGGGAAAAGATCCTTGCTATTCACTTTATCCATGCCCCTCATGATTTTATAAACCTTTATAAGGTCACCCCTCAACCTCTGACACTCCAGTTAAAAAAGTCCTAGCCTATCCAGCCTACTTTTATAACTCAAACCTTCCATTCCTAGCAGCATTCTGGTAAATCTTTTCTGAATCCTCTCCAAAATAATAACATCCTTCCTATAACAGGCCGACTAGAACTGCACATAGTACTCCAGAAGAGGCCTCGCCAATGTCCTGTACAACTGCAACATGATGTCCCAACTTCGATATTCAAAGGTCTGAGCAATGAAGGCAAGTGTGTCAAATACCTTCTTAACTGCCCTGTCTACCTGTGACGCAAATTTCAAAGTATTATGTACCTGAATCCCTAGGTCTCTCTGTTCTACTACACTACCCAGGGCCCTACCATTAATTGTGTAAGTCCTGCCCTTGTTTGTTTTACCAAAATGCAAAACCTCACATTTATCCAATTAAACTCCATCTGCCACTCCTCAGCCCATTGACCCAATTGTTCAAGATCTCCTTGTAATCTTTCTTCACTGCCCACTACACCACCAATTTTGATGTCAGCTGCAAACTTACTAACCATGCCTCCTATGTTCTCATCCAAATCATGTACATAAATGACCAACAAAACTGGACCCAGTACTGAAACCCATGGAACACTGCTATTCATAGGTTTCCAGTCCAAAAAACAACCATCCACCACCACCCTCTGTCTCCGACTGTCAATAACTTCCACACTTCTCCTTTCAAATGGCGGAGGTCATTGGAAGGTGTTTTCTAAGGAGTCATAATGTTAATTTCCACAGTGTATTTTGTAGATGGTACACACTGCTGCTACTTAGCATTGATGAAGGGCACAGTCACTGTTTCTCTGTGTGATGTCAATCAAGTGGGCTGCTTTGTCCTGGACAGTTACAGCTTCTTGAGTGTTTTTGGGGCCGCACCCATCCAGGCAAGTGGGGAGTATTCCATTACACTCCTGACTTGTACCTTGTAGATGGTGGACAGGCTTTGGGGAGTCAGGAGGTAAATTACTGGTAGCAGTATTCCTGGACGTTGATTCTGTAGCTTTTGTATTTATATGACTAGTCCAGACAAGTTTCTGGTCAATGGTAACCCCCAGGATGTGATAGTGGAGGACTCAGTGATGGCAAGGTCGTTAAATGTTAAGGGGTGATCATTAAATTCCCTCTTGTTAAAGATGGTCATTGTCTGGCACTTAACAGGCCTGAGTATTAATCGCCACTTATCGACACAGCCCTGCACATTGTCTGTGTTATATCACATTTGGACTTTTTTTTACTCATTGAAGGGATTTGAATGTCACTGCTGCCATCCTGAATTGAGAAGATGGTGGTGTCGTGCCTTCTTGAAACACTGAGGTCCATCCAGTGTAGGGACACACATTATGCTGTTAGAGAGGGAATTCCAGGATTTGGACCCAGTGACACTGAGGAAACAGTAATATATTTCCAACTCAGGATGGTGATGGCTAGAGGGGAACTTGCTAGTGGTGGTGTTCCCATGTATCTGCTGCCCTTGATGTGGTTTAGAAGGTGCTGCCTGAGGAGCTTTTGGTAAAGTTCCGCAGTTCACCTGGACATGTACTTCTTCAGTATCTGAATTGTCTAATGGTGCCGAACATTGTTCAATCATCGGCAAACATCCCCACTTCTGACCTTATAATGGAGGGAAGGTCATTGATGAAACAGCTGAAGATCATTGGGCCTAGGACACTACTCTGAGGAACTCCTGCAGAAATGTCCTGGAGCTGAGATGACTGACCTTCAACAAACACAACCATCTTCCTATATGTCAGGTATGATTCTAACCAGCGGAGAGTTTTCCCTCAAAGCCCATTGATTCTAGGGCTCCTTGATGCCAGTCAAATGCAGCCTTGGTGTCAAAGGCTGTCACTCTCACCTCACCTCTGGGATTCTGCACTTTCATCCATGTTTGAACCAAGGCTATGATGAGGTCAGGAGCCGAATGGGCCTGACATCGCTGAGCAGGTTATTGCTGAACAGGTTCTGCTTGATAGCACTGTTGATGGCACCTTCCATCACTCCTCTTCAGTGTTATTGCTGTAAAGTTGTTAGGGCCCATAATCTTTGTAGCACCCAGTGCTTCCAACCGTTTCTTTACATTACTTACAGCGAATCAAACTGGCTGAAAACCAATGTCTGTGAAGCTGGGGGTGAGAGCAGGTAGCCAAGATGGATCATCTACTTGGCACTTCTGGCTGAAGATTACTTAGAACATCAAATAGTACAGCACAGGAACAGGCCCTTCAGCCCACCATGTCTGTGCCAGGACACCATTCCAAATTATTCCTGTCTGTCTGCATATGGTCCATATCCCTCTTATTCCTCCCTTTCCATGTGCCTGTCTAAATGCCTCTTAAAACATTGTTGTCATATCTGCTTCTACCACTTCCTGTGCCAGCACATTCCAGGCACTTACCACCCTTATGTAAAAACATTTGCTTTCGCATATCTCATTTAAACATTCCCCCTTTCTCTTCAAACCCACAGCTCCAGTATTTCACATTTCCACCACGGGAAAAAGATTCTGACTATCCACCCTATCCATGCCTCTCATCATCTTATATAGTTCTATCAGGTCATCCCTCAGCCTCTGCCACTCTAACAAAAACAATCCAAGTCTGTCCAAGTTCTCCTTGTCGCTAATTACATTCCAATCCAGGGAACACCCTAGTAAACCTCTTTTACCTCCTCTCCAAAGCCTTCACATTCTTCCTATTATAGGACACCCAACTTGTCCATGCCGAACAGATACCCTTATTAAATGGGACTAGATCAGTTTAGGATATCTGGTTGGCATAGACGAGTTGGACTGAAAAGTCTGTTTCTGTTCTGTATAACAACATGACTCAATAATCAGAATTGCACACAATACTCTAAATATAGCCAAACTAAAGCTACAAGTTGTCTTGCCAACTTTTAAACTTAATGGCCCAATGAGTGAAGGCAAGCATGCTGTATGCCTTCTATACCACCTTATCCACTTGTGTTGCCACTTTCATGGAGATACAAACCAGCACCCAAGATCCCTCTGTATATCAATTGTCCTAATGGTCCTACCATTTACTACACACTTTCCTCTTGCATTTGACCTCATTCGTCTAGATTAAACTTCATTTGCCATTCCTCTGCCCAGCTGTTTTGCTGAACTTATCATTTATTTTTTGAATTTATTCCTATGATTTTGTACTTTCAAACCTAAGATGGCACGAAGGTCTGTAATGCTGGACTTTTTATTTCTTTATTTTTCTAACTTTTTCCGCAGAATTTGTACTTAAGAATCCATACCCAGGTACATTGTTCCTGGGATGGTGCTGAAGGTAGCAATTTATAAACTTTTCACTACTCACTGCCAATTTCTGGTTGGTAAGTAAGAGCAAAAGTACAATTAATTTTTACCATTGCTCAAGAAATATTAAAAGCAATTTCTAGGTCCAAGAATATTAACATCAATATTGTTTTAAAATTTATAGCCATTAACATTGGTTGTCTAAACAATGTGATCAAGCAATTTTGCTCTACACTGCTTCACTTGCAAATCATAATGTTCAACATGTGACAATAAAGCTAAATCTAATTCTAACTTTTCAACTGATCTCTATCCTGCTGTATCTTTTGATAATCTTATTCATTATTCACAACTCCACCTATAGACCACCTACATATTCATCTGAATCATTTATGTATATTGTAAACAATAGAGGTCACAACACTGAAGGTAGGAGAAAGCGGGTGTTGGTGGAGTGTTGTTTTTAGGTCTGGAGGCCTGTGACCACAGTGTGCTGCAGGGATCAGTGCTGAGTCCACTGCTTTTTGTCATTTAGGTAAATGACTTGGATGTGAACATAGGAGATATAGTTAGTAAATTGACAGATGACACCAAAATTGGTGGTGTAATGGACAGCAAAGAAGGTTACCTCAGCATACAACGGGATCTTGATCAGATGGGCCAATGGGCTGAGGAGTGGCAAATGGAGTTTAATTTAGATAAATGTGAGGTGCTGCATTTTGGAAAGGCAAATCAGGGCAGGACTTATGCATTTAATAGTAAGGCCATGAGGAGTGTTGCTGAAGAAAGAAACTTTGGAGTGCAGGTTCATAGTTCCTTGAAAGTGGAGTAACAGGTAGACAGGATAGTGAAGATGGCATTTGGTACGCTTGCCTTTTTTGGTCAGTGCATTGAGTATAGGAGGTGGGAGGTCATGTTGCGGCTGTACAGGACATTGGTTAAGCTGTTTTTGAAATGCTGCATGCAATTCTGGTCTCACTGCTGTAGGAAAGGTGTTCTTAAACTTGAAAGGGTTCAGAAAAGATTTACAAGGATTTGCCAGGGTTGGGAGGTTTGAGCTACAGGAAGAGGCTGAATAGTCTGGGGCTAATTTCCCAGAGCTTCAGAGGTTGAAGGGTGACCTTACAAACGTTTATAAGATCATGAGGGGCTTGGATAGGGTCCATAGACAAGGTATTTTCCCAGGGCGGGGGAGTCCAAAACTAGGGGGCACAGGTTTAAGGTGAAATGGGAAAGATTTAAAAGGGACTTAAGGGGCAACTTTTTCACGCCGAGGGTGGTATGTGTATGGAATGGACTGGCAGAGGAAGTGCTGGAGGCTGGTACATTTACAATTTAAAAGGCACCTGGATGGGTGTATGAATAGGAAGGTTTTAGAGGGATACGGGCCAAATGCTGGCAAATAGGATCAGATTAATTTAGGATATCTGGCCGCATAGACGAGTTGGATCGAAGGGTTTGTATCCAAGCTGTAAATCTCTATGACTCTATAACTGATAAAGGCAAGGAGTTCAACTTGGAGCAGTACTGATTTATCAGCTTAGACTTAATCAGCAGGAGGATTCCTTGCCCATATTTGACATGATTCCATGAGACTTCAAGGGGTCTAGTGTCAATGTTGAGGACTCCAGGGGCAACATCCTCTGAACTGTATAGTCATTGTACTGTCACCTCTGCCAGTGAGACAGAACATACCCAGGGATGGTGATGGTAGTGTTGGGGTCAGTATGAGTATGATAATGTTAGGCTGTTGCTTGACTAGTCTGTGAGACAGTCACCCAATTTTGGCACCAGCCCCCAGACATTAGTCATGTGGACTTTTCAGGGTGGGAAAGTGAGGAGGGGGATATTGGCTTCCACCCTTTTATTCCCCTCTCATTCAGTTGCAAGACATAATTTTATTTCTTTAAGCACACAAATGCATCACTTGTCAATTAAGGGTGTAGTTACTGGATCAAATGATGTGGAGGTGCCGGTGTTGGACTGGGCTGCACAAAGTCAGACGTCACACGACACCAGGTTATAGCCCAACTTAACTGAAATCACAAGCTTTCTGAGCATAGCCCCTTCAGCCTTCATCTGACAAAGAGCTACCATCCGAGAGCTTGTGATTTCAAATAAATCTGTTGGACTATAACCTGGTGTTGTGTGACTTCTGACTTAGATCAAGTGAAAGAGATAATTACAAGGTTTTCTTGAGTAAAAGAGTCATTTTAATATGTATTAATTGCCAAGGAGAGAAAAAGAACAAAAGTGCAACAGTAAACACAGACACCAGTGACTAGCTTAAAAGAAAAAGTATCAAGTACTAACAGAAAGAACTACTGTTGCTTAATTATGGCTAGAAGTAGTAAAGCTGGTAGATGTCTTTGAATTCTTAATGAATGGTAGTTTTCCCAAATCTGCTTCCTCATCAGGTTCTGTATAATGCAATTTGGAGAGAGACAGAGGAAGACAGATTCATTCAATCCTTCCGGATACCGATCCTTGATTTTCTCTCTGCTTTGCTATGCAAAAGCAATTGTTGAAATGTAGCTACTTGTGTATTCCTGAGTCTACCTCCATTGTCTTTCTAAACTGGTTAACTGGCTGGCAAGTCTTCTATATCTCATATAACCCTGTGTGGAGTTG
>NC_063350.1:6685536-6750829 GCF_021869965.1 Rhincodon typus
GGCTGAAGGGAGACTTCATAGAGGCTTTCAAAATGATGAGTGGGCTGTTGTGTAGATAGAGAGAAATTATTCCTGTTCATGATAGAAACAACAGCAAGAAGGCATAGTTTTAAAGTGAAGCACAAACAAGATAAGAGAGATGTGAGAAAAGCTTTCTCACAGTGAATAGTTAGCGTACAGAATACACAGCATGGAAATGTGTTGGAGGCCAGTTGAATTGATGCATTCAAGAGGAAGATTGGATGCTTATTTGGACAGAAGTGGTGAGCAGGGTAACAGGAAAAAAGATTAGTACTCGGCAATAGAACCAGTCTAAGCACATTAGGCTCCTTTTGCACTGTAATAATTCTGTAATAAGACTCCTTTCTGATCACTATGAGAGTTTTAAATGGCAAATTAATCCAATTTAAGTCCAATTCCTAATGAACAACCAGAATGTAACCATTAATGGATAGTCTCATCCCAGCACCTAATGGGTAAGTGTTTCCAGAACCTGCTGGGGACTCTTGTGGTGCAGTGCGAGGTCCCTACCTCTGAATTCAAGTACCACCTGCTCCAGAGGTGTATTATACCATATCCGAACAGATATGCTTAAAAGTATCCATCCTCGCCTTGGGAATTTCATCTGTTGAGATATCCATCATCTTTTGGGAATTCCAGATTTCTATCAAGCCTGTGAGTGAACAATTTCTCTGAGTCTTTAAGCTTCTCCCTATTTGATCTCGATTTCTGCACTGGAAGAAATTGACTCTCAGTATTTACCCTAAAAATATCTTTTTATCATTTAAAAGACCTCGATTATATCTCTCCCAACTTAAGCTCAAGAGAACATGAACGAGATTGTTGTAACCACCCCTCATAAATTAACTCTTTCAGTGCTGGTAGCTGTCCGCTGAATTTTCTTTTCCTCATTGCTGCGAGTTGGGTGTTGCTGGTTGGGACAACATTTATTGCCCATCTCTAGTTGTCCTGGAGAAGTTGGTGGCAAGCTGTCTCCTTAAACCACTGAAGTCCTTGAGGTGCATGGATACCCAGAATGATGTGATGGAGGGAGGTCCAGGACTTTGGGAGATCCAGGGCTTTGCCCCAACCCTACAGCATGGTTAGCTTGGGATAACAAGGTGTAGAGCTGGATGAACACAGCAGGCCAAGCAGCATCATAGGAGCAGGAAGGCTGACGTTTCGGGCCTAGACCCTTCATCATGGTTAGCTTCATGGCTTTACCATTGGAACATCAAGAACCACCAAACCTTAACAGCAATGTGGGTCTACCTACAGCATGTGGAATACAGCAGTTCAAGAAGGCAGCTCACCAGCACCTTCTCAAAGGGCATCTATGGATGGGCAATAAATGCTGGGCCCAGCCAGTGTCCCCACATCCCCTGAATGAACAAAAACATACACAAGGACACTAGCTAACTTCTAGCAGGAATGATCGTTTCAGGGTGGCATGGTGGCTCAGTGGTTAGCACTGCTGCCTCACAGCACCAGGGACCCAGGTTTGATCCTAGCCTTAGTGACTGTCTGTGTGGGGTTTGCACATTCTCCCCGTGTCTGCGTGGATTTCCACCCAGTGCTCCCGTTTCCTCCCAAAGACATGCAGGTTAGGTGGATTGGCTAAAGTAAATGCAGGATTATGGGGATAGAGTAGGGGGCTCGGTCTGGGTTAGATGCCCTTTAGAGGGTTGCTGTGGAATCAATGGACCAAATGGCCTCTTTCCCCACTGTATAGATTCTAGGTGCTAGCTATTTTGCCTCTAAGCTTTCTTTTGGTTCTACATTTCTTTACAATTGTTTCAAAGCAGTAAAGTAGGCTTACCATCTCCCTCTTAATCTCTGAGCTTGTAAATTCAGTCAATGCTGAGATTTAACTATCCTCTCTAATCACCTCTGCTTGTACTGGGAGGATTTGTTTTTATAGATTGAGGACAGCATATCTCATGTTGGAGTTGGCCATAACAGATCAGACTCTGGGTGTTGTTTGTAAGGATTATCCTGTTGGGATAAATTGTTCTTTAGGGAGGCAAGGTGTCTGTAATATCAATGCACCATTCTCTCTGAGTGTTAATGAGGTACGACTGTGCTACAAGATGTATAACAGCACCATTCCTGTTAAGATCTTTGATGCACACTGTTTCAAATTGTTCCAGACTTGGCAAGGTCTTAATGTGAAATAGCCTGTTCTGGTTCGTCACTTGTTGCTGATTAAATTTCTGTTCTTTCTGTTTCTTAAATCTGTGCTGCTCAGTTGTGGAAACAATCATTTTGGAAGCGTAGGATGCTGAGATTTTAGTTCTCTCTCCATTAATATTTCCGATGGAGTGTGGGTAAGTGGCAGCTCAGCTGAGCTCTAATGAAGTCTGTGTTCTTCCTTAAGAGGTTTTTGACTAGTTGGACTTCACAGTCAGCTTCTCTGTTCGCTTGAGGATTTCTTGGTGAACAATAGATGTGTTGGAAACCTCTCAAATGCCTAGTTGGCAAATTGTACTTCAGTAACAAATATAACCACATCTGCGATTCCATGAATAGCAAACATTTCTGTCCTGATTGGAACCAGGTGGACCTTGTTGACTACAAGCTCCTCGATTGGGCTTGTTAACCTGGACCAATCAGAAAGCCCTGGCCGACCTCTATAACCAAGATATTCCAAATCTCCTCAGTTCAGGGGATTAACTTCGAGCTGACCGGCCATTGCCGGTGTACTGTGCATAGGTAAATAAAGGGTGACTTGGTGACAGGACACTGGCCTTTCTGCAGTTATTTCAATTTCATTTTTGACAACCGCACTCACAGAGATGGGATATAAATTTCTTTGTTTCAATCGATCAAGAAATAGTTAACAATTATTAGGGAAGAACAGCCTTCAAACACAAACAAGTTAGTCCTTACACATTCCCATGGTGGGTACAGTAGGACGAAGCTATCCTTCCCTTATTTCATGACTACATATGACACATGCCTAACAGTCAGTTCTGACATCTTCCATCTGTTTATTGATCCTGATCACCAGGCTGCACGTTTGATGATGGCTATGTGTCTTTGTTATATCTTGTCAATGATGATGGTTCCTAGTGAAGGAGGGACAATGCATCTGTTGTTAGAAAACTACCAATAAGACTGTGAGATATAGGAGTAGAAGTAGGCCATTCAGCCCATCACGTCATTCGGTGAGATCATAGCCAATATGATAATCCTCAATTCCACTTTCCTGCCTTTCCCCTATAACCAATGATTCCTTACTGACTAAAAATCTGTTTATCTCAGCCTTGAATGTACATAATAACCCAACTTCTATAGCCCTCTGAAGTAAAGAATTCCACAGATTCACAACTCTCTGAGAGAAGAAATTCCTCCTCATCTCTGTCTTAAATGTGTGATTCCTTACTCTGAGATGGTGCCCCCTGGTCCAACGCTCTGCCACAAGGGGAGCCAACTTCTCTACAATTACCCTGTCAAGCTCCCTAAGGATGTTATATGTTTCAATCAGATCTCCTCTCATTCTTCTAAATTACATTGAGTACAGACCCAACCCAACAGTATTGAACCTCTGTGCATGCCAGTAATCAACATTAGTGAAACATTGTCCATGTTTTCAACAGCTGCTGAGTTTCTTTTCTGGAAAGTCTTCTATACAGTACCACATTTAATGAGACATTCTGGATCCTTTTCCTGATCTTCTCTGATAAGGTTATGTTTTGTGCTGACCTTATCATTTTTGTGCCTTGAGCGTGCAGTTTTAGGTTCACCAGTAACTTCTTTATCAGCTCTGTGTAGGGTGGCGGCAGAAAGGGCACATGCTGAATCTGTAATTTCCCTACCCCACGTTTGGTCCAGTTTGCAAATCTCACGAGACAAAAGCAAAATTGCTGTATCCGTGGAGGAAATTTTTGTTAATTCTTTGTCATCTTACCATAAGGCCAGCAATTTACGGTCATTCCCAATAACAGCCATGAGATCCAATACGTATTCTGAACATCTCTCACAGGTCCATGTAACTAAGAGAGCTTCCTTTTCAATAACTGCACGTTGAGTTTCAGTATCACTGAATGCTTGGGATGTAGAAACTATTGTATCCTTCTGACTGTTCTTGGAAGAGGAAAGCTGTCATACCCGTGCCTGAGGCCTCCAGAGCAAAACAGTCAGGAACGTTGGATTGTAGTATTCCAAGACATCTACAGAAGTCAACATGGCTTTAACCTTCTGTGAAGCCTCTTCATGATGTGTGTCCTATCACCAGCCTTGAGACTTTATGAGCAAGCGTCTTAAGGGTTGGTGCTGGTTGCCAAGTGGAGTAGACATTTTGCTCACCGTATTACTGTTGCCAGAAATGTTTTTATATCATGTGCTGGCTTTAGGGTGTGAAGCTCTTTCACTGCCCTTGTTTTCTGGGGGTGTGGTTTTATGCCATCTTTCCCAATGAAACACTCAAAATCAGTTAGAATCTTCGAAAAACTCACATTTCATTTTACAGGTGATCCCTGCTACCTGCAGATGTTTCAAGATGATACATACACTTTGGTCATGAATTTCTGTCATTTCTGCATTGACTAGGATGTCTTCCAAATGAGATACAACACCCTTCAACCCTTGTATGCAGTTGGACATAGTACAACGGATGATCTCTGAAGCTGAGGTGGGTCCAAATGCAATCTGTTGAAGCAATATCTCCCAGTCAGAGTGATGAATGAAGTGTGTGCAGCCTGGATTTCTCATCTAATGGGACTTGCCAATAACCACTGTTGCCATTAAGTCTAGTGAAGATCTTGCTTTGAGAGAGTTTGGATAAGCTCTCAACTGCAGCAATCTACCTCTAGCTATTACCTTATTGAAATTGTGTACGGTTAACTCAGATTCTGATAGAACCATTAGGTTTTGGTTCAGTGCCCATGAAAATGACCTTTCTGTTGGCTTTGTCACCTGTGAGATGTTAGTCAACACCTCTAGCTGTTTTTTCACTTGCTTCATTAGACGATGAGCAATCTTCCTTCTTATGCACAGACATAAGTGGTTCGGTATGTTTTCTTAACATGATACTAAGTTTTGTGCCATGTTTGTTCTATCCTGTTCATAGTGCAGGGTGTTCTTTCTCAAAATTACTCCTTTCTCTGTATTTGGCTGATGAGGTTCAGAGTGAAACATGCATTCTTGTTCAAAATTAGCTCTGCTGACTATGGGTAACTTTGCCTTCTCTGTATGACAATAACCTTTACACCTCAAAGGCACTGTTAACATCCCTTTACTTTTAAGGGTTGCACACCTATCCATGTGGTATTCAATCAGAAGGTTGCAATTTCATTTTTTTCATCCAATCGCATTTTTTTTTCAGGAACACTGTAGCACTTGCTTCAGTGTCAAGTTTAAAGTGAGTTGTATAACCACTGACCTGAATGATTTGTGTCATATCTTAGGAAATTTTCATATCCTCCATTATAGCATATCATCATATAGGGATATATATTCCAATGGAGGTCTATCCTGGTATTCTAAAGATCCTTGATGGAAGATGTTAACTTCCTTACTCAAGTAAATATTAGTGGTTCTGAGGCTCATTGATTGTTTTTGTTTTTTGCATATTCTCTGGAAATGTCCCACTTTCTTACAAATGATAAAGCTGGACATTGTTTCTATCAACATGTTTTTTTGTTAAATCCACATCTGGAATGGTAGCTTCCAGCATCAAAGGATTTACAGGCATTTTGTGTTAGTCTATCATGTGGTGTTTTGGTATTTTTCTACCTTGGAAAGTTGACAATGTCTGATGAGCTTCTTGAACTAGGTTAGCTTTCAGTTCCCATCATTGTGTTGAGTTGATTTTCAGAGCTCAGCATTCACTGCTGTCTGGATAGCTCTGTCCAATGTGAAATCCTGCTTCTATTGCAATACATGCCTGAAAGAGACATTTCAGAAATTCTGACAAAAACTCTGTCTTAAATAATTTCTGATCATAAATCACCACAATCACAAAATTCTAACAATGTGTAAAGAACATTCATTAAACTGTCAACAGGTTCTTCTGGAACCTATATTCTTCTCTTAAATTTACTCTCTCCATTGTGCAATTGGTACTTGATGTGGAATAATCAGCTAATGCATTTACAATATTCTCAAAGGCATCTGTCTCTTCTCTTTCATTCTGTCATTTTAAAACATGATCTGATTCTGGACCTACAAGGATAAGTCTTCCTTTTTTTTAAATGGGCTTCTTCTGTAATCTTTGAGCTATCCTGTAGTGTATGAATTGCCTCTTCTCTATAGTCCAGTTTAATTTCATTTCTGAAGGATTTGTGATTTTTAATCTGCTTGGAGGTCTAATATCTCTCCTTTGTCAATGTAATCAACTGCAGTTACTTCTCGAATGTGAATGATTTACTTGAAAGCTGTTGAAGGAATTGTTTAACTTTTTTGTAGACGCAGATATTTTCAATGTTTTAAATTGTACAATCACTTCAACCGTACTAATGTCTCCGTCAACATGTTTTTCACAATATTGTTATTTGTGAAAAAATGATGCATTGTGAAAATGCATTGTTAATAAAGCTCAACCATTAAGCTTTGTTAAAAACTGAAAGAAACTGCGGATGCTGTAAATCAGGAACAAAAACAAAGTAGTTTGGAAAGTTCGGCAGGTCTGGCAGCATCTGTGAAGAGAAAAACAGAATTAACATTTAGGGTCTGGTGACCCTTCCTCAGAAGCTTTGTTGTTTAATTAAAGATTTCTAACTTCTTATTTTCCTTTCCAGAAATTTTCCTTAATTTCTATAAGTTAAAGTTGAAAAATTCTGAATGTTTCAGAATTATTTTCCTGTTTCTACTGAAAAATCTCTTGACATTTTGGGGTGGAACAGTAACTCAGTGACTAGCACCAGGCATTTGGATTTGATCCCATGTTTGGGTGACTGTCTGTGTGGAGTTTGAATATTCTCCCCATGTCTGTGTGGGTTTCCACTGGGTGCTCCAGATTCCTCCCACAGTCCAAAATGTGCAGGTTAGGTCAATTGGCCATGCTAAATTGCCCATAATGTGCAGGCTAGGTGGATTAACCAGTGAAGTTACAGGGTAGGGGGTTGGGTCTGGTTGGGATGCTCTTCAGACGATTGGTGTGGGACTGAATGATCTGCTTCTGCACTGTACAGATTCTATGTTTACAGGTAGTTGTAAAGCTTAAAAGTAAAGAAATACTGGGCAAAATTTTCCCTAACGTTGACAAGGCGTCATTTTGGAGGTGTTTCAAGGAGTGCTTCCCTCTGTCAGCTGTAGTGGGTTCCCTCAGTAAGTGCTCGCCTCAGTAAGTAGGGACACCACCTTCAACGCACCACTTCCATAGGACCTTGCACTCAGCTGTGGAGGAGGTGCTGGAACATTAAAGTGGTCCCAATACAGGCAACATGTTTAAATGCCAGCTGCACACCATTTTACACATTGCCAGCCTGGACTGAAGGAGATACCTGGGTCAGAGCATTATGCACAGCCTGGGGAACCACAAAGCTACAAGAAGCTTAAACACCATCAGCAAAGGCCAGCCCCACCATCATCTCTCCACTACCCTCATACTCACACTAACTCTGCCATTACACCCAACTGCAACCAAGACTCTTCCTCAACCACTGACAACGTTGCATTCAACATCTTCCCTGATGCTCTCGCCCACTCCACACCCTCACACTACCAACTCTTCCTCCTGCCTGTCCTTCTAAAGGAACAAGAGAACAGTACAACACAGGAACAGGCCCTTCGGCTCACCAAGATTGTGCCAACGCAAGATGACTTTCTAAATTAAAATCCTTTTGCCTCCTCGTGGTCTGCATCCCTCTATTCCTTGCCCGTTCATATATCTGTAAAGCTGTCTTGTAAGCACATAGTGGCTCAGTGGTTAGCATAGCTGCCTCAGAGTGCCAGGGGCTCGGGTTCTATTCCAGCCTCAGGCTGTATGGAGTTTACACGTTCTCCCCGTATCTCCGTGGGTCCCCCCCGGGTGCTTCAGTTTCCTCCCACAGCCCAAAGATATGCAGATTAGGTGGATTGGCTGTGGGAACTTGTCCCGTAGTGTCTAAGGATGTGTGGGCTAGCCATGATAAATGCAGGGTTACGAGAATGGGGTGGATCTGGGCGGGATGCTCTTTAAGGGGTCAGTGCAGACTTGGTGGGCCGATTGGCCTCCTTCTGCATTGTACAGATTCTGTGATTCTAAACGTTGCTATTGTATCCACCTCCTCTGGCAGTGCTCTGCAGGCATTTACCACCCTCTGTGTAAAAAAACCTGCCCTTCACATCTCCTTTAAACTTACCCTGTTTTACCTTAAAATGAAGTTCCATCGTATTTAACATTTCTACACTGAGAAAAAGACTCCCACTATCCACTCTATCGATGTCTCTTGTATTTTTGTAAATTTCTATCAGGTTGTCCCTCATCCTTCCATGTTCAAGTGAAAATAAACCAAGTTTGTCCAATCTCTTCTCATAGCTAATACCCTCCAAATGGACAACATCCTGCTAAACAGTTTCTGTACCTTCTCCAGAGCCTCCAAATTCTTCTGGTAGTGTGGTGCCCAGAACTGTACACAATATCCCAAATGTGGCCTAACTAAAGTTTTGTATAGCTGCAATATGACTTGTTTTTTTTTATACTCTATGCCCTGACCAATGAAGGCATGCATGCCATATGCCTTCTTAAAGACCTTATCCACTTGTGTTGCCACTTTGAGGGAACTGTAGACCTGTACTCCTAAATTGCTTTGTATGTTGATACTACTAAGGGTTCTGTCATTTACTGTATACTTCCCTCCTGCATTAGATCTTCCAAAATACGTTACCTAACCGTTCTTACTCACTGAGAACTCTTTACCACCATCCCTGACTGAGGACAGACCAAGTCCTGACTGACCATAGTCTCTCTTGCATGGTCTAAGAACTGCTTCTCTTTCAGTTATGGCCATTTGTTTGAATCACAGGCATGTGTTTGCCCTGTGTGTAGCTGGTAGATGGTGCAGGTGTAACATTGACATTGCATGGTGTCATGCAGCAAGGTGTCAGCCCCTGTGACTGATCCCAACTGGAAAACATGACAAGCTGCCTGATTCCTGTCTGCACTAAAAGCCAAGACAAGCCAGATGTACTGTGTCCATCCAAGTACATGCCACATTAGTGAACGCTAAGAAAACAAGCTAAGTGACTTAAAATGCACGCTGTTCTGAGCCGTGCAAGTGCCCCTGCAGTTGCATTGCTATATTAGGTTTCAGAAAACTCCAAACTGTGGTATTGAAGTGCTGAACTGCATGGTAAGTGGTTTGAGATGTGCCATGTTGAGATGCTGACTCAGGTGGGCATTGGATACCAACTTCCATGGATGAGAGGTGCAAGTGGATGATGTCCATAGAGTGTGTCCTGAGGTGTTGGGACTACTGGCCAAGAGGGAGACCCAGAGGAACAAGTGGCAAGCTGGAGTCACCAGGTATCTGCTCAAACATTCATGTCCGGAACTGGCTCCTCCTCGTTTCTGGTGCATGGGAGGATAGGAAATTGAGTATAAATGGGGTGAAATTGTTTATTAATTAATGGGACATGGGCTGCCCTGTTGAACCGCTGCAGTTCATGTGCTGTAAATAGACCCACAATGCCATGAGGGAGGGAATTCCAGGATTTTGACCCAGCAACACTGAAGGAACAGCGAGACATTTCAAAGTCAGGATTGGTAATAACATAGTGTTAATTCATACAACTAGATCTCTCACTGCTCAGTGGCAAGATTCTCCCCTATACATTAAAACGTTATGCAGAAAATCAGACTTTTTCTCTCCACATGAGAACGTGTTTTCCAATCTCGCCATATTTTCCCAACCACCTCACTATTGCCCACATCTTCCTGAGGCTAGGAAAATTCTACCCCATTTTCTCCATTTTCTTTGACGATGGAGGCAAGATTGTAAATTTGCATCATTTTCTCATTCTTCTTCATGATTTTATCACCCTTTTTGACAATATGGTGATTTATGCCCTTTCTGCCTCTTCTGAGATTTTGAGCAATTTTGAAAGGGGAAAGAAGATGGCTGCACTGTTTAAGAAAATTGTCAGTTGCACAAAAGAAAATATTATTTTCCTCTGTACACATATTTTAATATACACTTATAATGCCTTCAATTTTCCCATTAGTCAAATGAGGCAGCCATTTTAACACCTTCCTTACCAAGACATAAGAGGCAAATTTCTTAAACAGAGAGGCGTTCGTGTGTGGAATGAACTTCCTGAGGAAGTGATGGATGTGGGTACAATTACAACATTTAAAAGACATTTGGATAAGTACATGAATAGGAAAGGTTTAGAGGGATATGGGCCAGGAGCAAGCAGGTGGGACTAGTTTAGTTTGGAATTGTGTTCAGCGTGGACTGGTTGGAATGAAGGGTCTGTTTCCGTGCTTTATGACTCTATGATCTAAGTGTCATTTTACAAAGATTTCTTTCACAGTTTTTCCCTATAGTTTTAAAGTTTTGACAATGCTCGTTTTCCAAATATAACAATTTAAGTTTTCTTTTAGCTCCTTGGCCTAGAAATGTTTCTAAATGATAAGAATTTTCACACTTCCTCTAAGGGACTTACTTCAAGCGTGTGATATAGACTGCTGATTTCCAAGTTTGATTCAGATATTTCCCTTTGTACCTTTGGTGAGACTCCATTCAGTCTTCAGAAATTTTAACCATCTTTTTCACTCTTTGTGACTTTTTCACGCCTCTAGAGGCAGGGTTAGTACAGCTGTTGGTGTGATTGCATTCACAGAAGTTGACTTGCTCGTTTTTTTCTTTAGTCTGTCATGGGATGCGGGCATCTCTGGGAAGACCAGCATTTGTTGCCCATCCGTTAGTGCCCTTGAAGTGAGTGGCTTTTTGGGCTATTTCAGAGGGCAATGAGTGAACCACCTTGCTGTTGCTCTGGATTCACATGTAAGCAGAGATAGTAGGAACTGCACATGCTGGAATCTGAGATAACAAGGTGTGGAGCTGGAGGAAGCTGTGAGGAGCTGGAAAAGTATTTCCGAAGAAGGGTCCAGACCGAAAACGTCAGTTTTCCTGCTCCTCTGATGCTGCCTGGCCTGCTGTGTTCCTCCAGCTCCACACCTTGTTATCACATGTAGGCCAGACTGGATAAGGATGATTTCCATTGTTAAAATGAACCAGATGGTGTTATAATTATCGATGATTTTTGTAACAGTTGCCATTACTGAGAGATTAATTCTTGAATTAATTTAAGTTCCACCAGCTGGCCATGGTGAGACTTGAACCCAAGTTCCGATCAATCCCCATTGATGGACAACTTCAGAGGGTGGGACTTATTCCCACTGAGAGGCAGAAGTTGCATCGATGCAGTAATGCAGTGCCTGCAATGTGTTATGGCTGCAGGGCAAGCAGCATAGAATCCATACAGTATGGAAGGAGGCCATTTGGCCCATCATGTCCACACCAACCCTCCAAAGAGCATTCAACCCAGACCCGCCCTATTCCTGTAACCCTGCATTTGCCATGGCTAACCCACCTGGCTTGTATATCCCTGGATACTACGGGCAATTTAGCATGGCCAATCCACCCTAACCTGCACATCTTTGGACTGTGGGAGGAAACTGGAGCCCCCAGAGGAAACCCACACAGACACGGGGAGAATGTGCAAACTCCTCACCGGTTGCCACCCAAGGGTGGAATTTAGTCCGAGTCCCTGATGCTGTGAGGCAATGGTGTTAGCTACTGAGTGGCCATGCTGCACTTGTCTTTATTTGTTAATGTGGGACCCAAGACTCCTGGTCTTTTGCCTGCACCAGGAAAGGTTAAACATTAGGGTGGATTGAGTTTCCCACAGGGGTTTATTTTTCCGTATGTCATCCATTACTTTGAGGGAAGATTCTCAGGAAACTCAAGAGAAGTGGTGAAATTGTTCGGCAATGTTACAATCCTTCAGTGCCGCAACACAGCGTCAGCTTCGGTTACACACACAAATCCTCAAGTGGAACTTGAATCTGCATGCCTCTAGCTCAGAGGTGGGAATGCTACCAACATGACTTACACCACACTCTTCCCCAGTCCAGTGTTCCCTTTTGTTGTTAACCCTTTAAGTTCCAAGTGCTGAGAATCAACCAAGAATGAAATATTTTGCTAAATAATTTGCTTATTGATTTTGCAACTCAAGAGTTTTATCAATAAAAGTGTTTACATGTTTATTTTTGACCACAAGAAGGAAAGAACAAATTTGTACTTAGACTGCAAATTTCATGAACACAGCGTGGTCCAAAACAATTTGTTGTTAATGAGGTACCGTTGAAACATGTTTAAGAGCCAGAGCAATTAATCTCTTTGCGCAAGATATAGGATTTGCTCCTCTGCTAAGCTGTTATCGAAACTTATTGTTTCTTCTTCTCTCCCTCACAATCATGGAAAGCCCTCTTTTTTTGAGAGCAATACCACACGCTGACTGCTTCACATTCCTTTCTGTCATGGCTTGAGATGACCAATCTTTAGCCATTGCTTTATCTTGAATAGTTCTCAACCAATGTCTTTTTGTAAATCTTTCTGCCTCAGAGCAGACTGGTTAAAACAATAAGACTTCCCAACCTGGTTAGGTTTAGGCCAACATAACAACTTATTTTGGTCAAGTTTAATCATTCTGTCTTCTTTCCTCAGTTTTACCACTCACAGTGTGCTGGAAATTAATAGGCCAGGTTTCTGTACTTAACAAGAACTACAAGTATTAGAATAGACTGTGGCAACAGATAAATAATTAGGAATCATCAATATATAACTGTACTTATTAAAACTGTGACCCCTTATAAGCTTTCTATCTTTCTCTCTCTCTCACTCAATACACACACACACACACACACACACACACACACACACACACACACACACACACCACACAAAAGGTGTTATGACAGAGGAAAGCAGTCTAGAGGTTCCTGTTCACAGCCTCTCCTAAGCTAAGTCTTTTCTAGATCGGAACATCGCTTCTCAATCTTTCCTCTCCTGATGCTTTCACTGGTTTGAAGGTCATAAAAGGTGACTCATACATACTCACAAAAGTTCTCTGACTTATTAATTAAAAGTTACAGCTTACAGCAACTGCTGATGGAAAACTAAACTTGTTTCCTTTAAGCTAAAAGTGGCTTTTACTGCAGAAAACAGAGAGATGTGCTGAAATGGTACAGAACTGATGGCTTCTCTCTATCTTGTTTACAGCTCCATGTTGTTTAGCAATGTGATAACCAATCACAGAGTTGGTAGCCGGCAGAAGTCCTTTGTCATCAACAAGTCATCATCACTGCACAGACCAATCAGCTATTTGTTACTATCTGAACATCTGTCTGTACGCATCCTTGACTCCTGCTCATCAGCACCCTCTCTGAATACTGCTTGACCAGCAGCTATGTAAACTGTACCTGCAATGAAGGTCAGCTTATTTGCTTTCAAAAACATGCAACAATCCTTCAGCAATCCTTGGCTTTAAAATGGTTATTTTCCCATTTCAATCCGCAACTAAAAATGTGGAAAAATAAAATAAAGGTCTCTACTCATGGCGTTTATATTTTTAATCAAATTCTGCTCCTTAATAAGAAATCCAAGGTTTCAAATCCATTGTTTTCATGTTCCTTAAAAAAGAACACATAATGTTTCTATTGAATAGTTCAAAATCCTTCATTAATCATTGGTGCACACAGTTATGAACTTGTGAATGAGGTCTCCAACCTCAAAGTACCTAATGAATATGCATGACTGAAGGTAGAAAGAACTTGCATTTATGTATTACCTTTCACAACCTGAGGATGGTCTAAAGTATTGTACAACTGATGATATACACGACTCCAATGTAGGGGGAAGTTGTTATGGCCATAAAAGATGGTGACCAATTTGTACATAGCAAGAACCCATAAAAAAGAGAAGAATATAAGAGACAGGAGCAGGAGGAGACCATTCAGCCCTTCTGTTATTCACTGAGATCACAGTTGATCTTCTTCATTACTATTTTCCTACACTTTTCCTGTATGTTTTTAACCTGTAAAAACCCAGCAATCTCAGTCTTGAATGTGCTCAGTGACTAAGCCCAATGAGATGTGATAACAAATGAGTGAGACATAAACAATGACCAGAATAGAGTCAACTCCCCCTGCTCAACTATAAAACAGTGCCCCAGAATCTTCTGTGCCCAGTTGTGAATGTGTGCCAGGTCCCAAATTAAAATCTCATCTGAGAGACAGTACCGCTGACAATGTAGCCTATGTCTTTGGAGCCGAATTGATCCCACAGTCCCCTGGCCAACATGAGCAATAACTGACTTTTTTCAAAATATCATCCTTTTTTCTCATAATCGTTTTAAGCATGTTCTTATCTGAAATAACGAAACAGCTTAAGTCAAGCTATCACAGCATCACAGAAGGAGCCCATTTGGCCCAATATGTTAGTGCTGAGAAGCTTCCAGAGACAATCATTCAGGATAGAGTGGGTAGTCACATGGAAAAAAGGTGGCCTGATTGGGAAGAGGCTGAGGGAAACAGTCATATTTGACCAAACCGCCAGATATTTTTGAAAAAAGTAATTAAAAGGTTCAATGAGGATGACACTGTTGATGTGATGTAGATGGACCTCCAGAAGTGTACAGTGCCATACAGACTTGTGAAAAAAGTTATAGCTCATAAAATACATGGGACCGCAGCAATGTGAATGCAAACTTCATTTAGTGATAAGAAACAGAAAGCAGGGGTCAATTGATGTGTTTTGGATCAGTATTGGTATCCTGGCTACTAACTCTATCCTGAATAATTGTTTCTAGAAACTTCCACCACTGAAGTTAAACTGACCGGTCTATAATCGCTGTGATTATCCTTGCAACCTGTTCTTAACAAAGCTGTAATGCCTGCTGTTTTCCTGTCTTCTGGCACATCTCCTAAGTTTCCTCATATGCTAACATGGTCTGGGTAGCATTTAAAGAAAGATGCAAAATCTTCATTTAACACCTCAGCCATGAACGACCCTGCCTTCAATGTGTGAATCCCTTTTTTGACCCCCAATTGGCCTTAGTTCTCCTTTTAAAACTCATTTACTATTAATGTGTCCATAGGAGACTTTGAGGTTCCCTTTTCTGTTGGCTGCTAGACTTTTCTCATAATCCCTCTTTGTAATATGCTTCTTCACTTCCCCTGTTAATCTTCTACTACTCTTGGTTCTCAATTGTATTTTATACATGTCACCTGTCATGAGAACACTTTCCTTATGTTGTTACATTGGTTATATCTCCTGCAGCAACTAATCATAATCTCACATTAATCTGATAGAGTCATAGAGTCATATAATTACAGAACTTTGTTCGGTCCAACTAGTTTATGCTGACATTATCATTATTTTAAACATCGTAACTGTACCCACATCCCACCACTTCCTCAGGAAGTTCATTCCACACGCAAATGCCTCTATGTGTAAAAAAAATTGTCCCTTATGCCCTTTTTAAATCTTTTCCCCCTCACCTTTAAACCTCATAGTCGGAACGTGGAATGCATTGCCGGAGAGGGTAGTGGAGTCGGCCTCATTAGGGGCATTTAAGCGGCTATTAGATAGGCATATGAATGATAGTATAAGGTAGAGGTGGAGGTTAGATAGGCCTTAGGATTAGGGTAAAAGCTCGGCCCAACATCATGGGCCGAAGGGCCTGTACTGAGCTGTGCTGTTCTATGTTCTTTGTTCTATGTTCATATGCCCCTTAGTCTTGAACTCCCCCACCCTAGGGAAATGACACCTACCGTTCATTTTATCTATACCCCTCATGATTTATAAATCTCTATAAGGTCATCCCTCAACCTTCTAAGCTTCAGTGAGAATAGTCCCAGCCTATCCAGCATCTCCTGATAACTCAAACCCTCCAGTCCATGGCAGCATCATAGTAAAATTTTCCTGAACCCTCTTCGGCTTAATAATATCCTTCCTCTAGCAGGGTGACCAGAACTGGACATAGTACTCCAGAAGAGGTCTCACCACTGTCCTATACAACCTCAATGTGATGTCCCAATTCCTATACTCAAAGGTCTGAATAATGAAGGCAACTGTGCTAAATGCCTTCTTAATCAGAGATAGTAGGAACTGCAGATGCTGGAGAATCTGAGACAACAAGGTGTAGAGCTGGATGAACACAGCAGGCCAAGCAGCGTCATAGGAGCAGGAAGGCTGACGTTTCGGGCCTAGACCCTTCATCAGAAATGGGGGAGGGGAAGGGGGTTCTGAAATAAATAGGGAGAGAGGGGGAGGCGGATAGAAGATGGATAGAGGAGAAGATAGGTGGAGAGGAGACAGACTGGTTGAAGAGGCGGGGATGGAGCCAGTAAAGGTGAGTGTAGGTGGGGAGGTAGGGAGGGGATAGGTCAGTCCAGAGAGGATGGACAGGTCAAGGGGGCGGGATGAGGCTGGTAGGTAGGAGATGGGGGTGCAGCTTGAGGTGGGAGGAGGGGATAGGTGGGAGGAAGAACAGGTTAGGGAGGCAGGGACGAGCTGGGCTGGTTTTGGGATGTGGTGGGGGGAGGGGAGATTTTGAAACTTGTGAAATCCACATTGATACCATTGGGCTGCAGGGTTCCCAAGCGGAATATGAGTTGCTGTTCCTGCAACCTTCGGGTGGCATCGTCGTGGCACTGCAGGAGGCCCTGTTTATATGCGATGCAAACTTCAAAGAATTATGTACCTGAACCCCCAAGTCTCTCTGTTCTACAACACTACCCAATGCTCTACTTTTACTTATATAAGTCCTGCCCTTGTTTGTTTTACCAAAATGCAATACCTCACATTTATCCAAATTAAACTCCATCTGACACCCCTTAGCCTATTGACTCAATTGATCTACTACAAAGGAATTTGATGACACACATTTCAGTAAAATTCAGAACAGAAGGTGATGGGAAAGTCACATCTGAATTCTAGACATAGACCTCCAGCCGAATGAGCTCAATGTGGGAATGTGTTTTCCTAAAATATCCTTTTGTAACTTCAGTTACCTGGACTCTCGTCTCCAGAAAATTCTCCGTAAATTTCCAGACCTCAATATTTTTTGCTCGTCCTCTGAGGCTGTCTTTGATTAAGCCCCTTGGCAGCTCCTTCTCATCTCTCCCTTCCTGGCCTGGCTCCCACTTTCTGTACATCTAAACCTAAACGTGATTGTACATTTAAATGCCTTGGGGATTCTCTTTACATTAAAGCAGTTTCTCAAATGATAAGATGTTGTCACTTGATGCAGATCCCTGAGGTAGTTGGGTTGAAGTTTAGGAAGGGTCAGGACTGGGCAGAGAAACAGGCAGATCCTACTCACAGTCAGATTCCTTAGATATGATTGGCTTCTGGCAAAAAGTGGATGGCAGCTTCCAAGTGGGATTTACATTCCTGGCTAATGTAGGGAACACAACAGCCTCGATGCATTTATGTACAGACTATGATATTTTCCCCTTCACCTTGAGCAGCATAAATCACTGCTATTCAAGTCGTCCAGTTTGAGAATGTGATCTGCCTTTTGAGTTAACATCCACTGTGCCGCACCCAATGGCAAACAAAATAAATCCCTAAGCTTCGAGTGCTGCAAATAGTTTTAAGTCAGGAAGTATTACAAGGAATAGCAAGTTCTGGAGTATGTTACAAGGCATTAACAAATGAGCTGAGTTGGCTTTGATAAACTATGGAGATGTGCCTATGAGTAAACATTGTCAACTAACTCCTTGATGTATTTCTCCTTATTAACTGTGCCTTGAACTGCCCAGGTCAAAACCTGAAATTGCTTTCTAAAGCCTCTCCATCTCTTTCTCCTTCTGAAAGACATTCCTTAAAATGTATTTCTCTGACCAAGTTTTTGATCCATCTGTCCTATTATTGTAAAATCATGAGGGGCATAGATAAGGTGAATAGCAAAGGTGTTTTTTTTCCCCCAGGGCATAGGTTTAAGATGAGAGGGGAAAAATTTAAAAGGACCCACGGGGTAAGTTTTTTACTCAGAGAGTGGTGCGTGTATGGAATGAGCTGCCAGAGGAAATGGTAGATGCAGGTTCAGTGACAACATTTAGAAGACGTTTGGACAGCTACATGAATGAGAATGGTTTAGAGGGATATGGGTGAAACACAGGCAAATGGGATTAGTTTAGTTTGAGAAACTTGGTCGGCTTGGAAGAATTGGGCCAAAGGGTCTGCTTCTGTGCTGTGATTCTATGACTATCTATAAGTGGCTCCTATGTAATAAAATGCTTAAAACTGCTTTGTGATGTTTTTCTATGTTAAAGTTGCTACTTTAATGCGAATTGTCTCAATCCATTCAGCCCATCATACTTGTGCCAACTCTTGGAGAGTGCTCTTCCATTAATTCTTTTCCCCTTCCCTATAGCTTCATAAATCATTCCTATTCCAATATATTATTTCTCTCAATGAAGAAGAATGAGAGAGATGGGAAGAGGAACAATCTTTTATACAACAGGATCACAGAATTGTTATGGCACAAAAGGAGGCTATTCAGCCCATCATGCCTGGTTCTATTACCCAGTGCCAATCTCCTGCCTTTTCCCCATATCCCTGTACATCATCTCTATCCAAATAATCATCCAATACCCCCCGCTTAATGCATCAGTTGAATCTGCCTCTACCACATTTCCAGGCGATGCATTTCAAACTCTAACTATTCACTGTGCAAGAAGTGTTTTCTTTTCATAATTTTTTTCAAATGTGTTTCCTTTGCATATCACTTTAAATCCATTCCCTCTCATTCATGTCCTTTTAAGACCAAGGAGAACAACCCTAGCTTCTTCAATCTGTCCACAAAACAACTTTCACTTTCTCAGGAACGTGGAAAGCATTTTTAAAGCAAGGTTGCAATTTTTGGAATGCTGTCACTGATGTGATGTAGGAAATGTAGCAGCTAATTTGGGCATAGCAAGATCCCACAAACACCGACAAGATAGTGACCAGAAATCTGCACCAGTGAGGATGGTTGAGGGGTAAGTATTTGCTGGAAGACCAAATGAACTCAACATCAGGGTGAACTCCACTGTCCAATTTCAAAATAGTACTGTGGGATATTTTACATCCAACAGAGGCGGAAGGCAAGGCCTCAGTTATTGTCTTGACAAAAGACTGTGCTTCTGGCACTGCAGCATTCCCTTAGTGAATCAGATCAGATCATTTGTACGGAACAATTGAAGGTTGTTGTAGTTGGTTGGCTCGCTGAGCTGGTTCATTGTTTTTCCGCAGACGTTTCATTACCATGCTGGGTAACATCATCAATGCAGCCTCTGATGAAGCGCCGTTGTGTTTTCCCTCCTGGTATTTAAACTCTAGTGTCTGTTGAGCTGGATTACCTCACTTCCGGTTTTCCTTTGTAGTGGGGTATATATAGGGGCTAGCTCTATGTGTTTGTTGATATTCTTCTTGGTGGAGAACAAGGACTCTAGGAATTCCCGTGCTTATCTCTGCTTTGCTTGTTTCAGGATCTTGGTGTTGTCCCAATCAAACTGGTGGTTCTCCTTATCCATGTGGATAGAGATGAGTGAGTATTGGTCATGCCTTTTTGTAGCCAATTGATGTTCGTGTACCCTTGTTGTTAATTTCCTTCCTGTTTGCCCGATGTAGTGTTTGTCACAGTCTCTGCAGGGAATCTTGTATATGACATTGGTCCTGTCCATGGTCTTTGGTTCGGGTGAGCAGTTGTCGTAGGGTTGATGTGGGTTTGTGTGCTACTCTGATGCCTAGAGGTCGTAGGAGTCTTGTGGTCAGTTCAGATGTGTTCCTGATGTAAGGTAGCGTGATGAGTGTGTCAGAGCATGTAGTATCTTACTGGTGTCCAGCATCCAACATCCAAAACCCGAGCTACAAATCTACTCTAAAACCTTAGACGACTGAAGTTTAATGTTAGCGAATGTCAGTTCTGTGGCAATGGATGTAGAGCTAGACTTGTGAAGACTTCCGAAGGGTTACTTTTTACATATGCCAGTGTTGGATTTGCCACCAAGTGAAGAGAGCATGCCATATGACTTGGTGTCAAACGACATTTGACAGGGTCCCACATAGTAGGTTGATCCAGAACGTTAAGTTACATGGCATCCACAGTGAGTTGGTATTTTGGATACAAAATTGGCTTGGCCATAGAGGACAGAGGGTAGTTGTGAAGGGGTGGTTTTCTGGCTGGAGCTCTGTGACCGGTGGTGTTCTGCAAGGATCAGTGCTGGGACTTGTGTTGTTTGTAACATATATAAACAATTTGGATGAAAACAGGTGATCTGATTAATAAGTTTGCAGACAACATGAAAATTGGTGGAGTTGTTGATAGTGAAGAAGTTGTCAAAGGATACAGCAGGATATAGATGAGTTGGAGAGTTGGGCGGAGAAATGACAGATGAAGTTTAGTCCGAACAAGAGTGAGTTGATGCGTTTTGGGAGGTTAAATGCAACAGGAAGGTATACTGTAAATTGCAGGGCGCTTAGGAGCATTGATATACAGAGGGATCTTGGGGTCCAGGTCCATAGCTCTCTGAAAGGGCCAACACAAGTGGACAAGCTGATAAAGAAGGCATATGGCATGCTTGCCTTCATCATTCAGGGCATTGTGTATAAAATTTTGCAAGTCATATCACAGCTGTATAATACTTCAGTTAGTCCACATTTGGAGTATTGTGTGCAGTGCTGGTTGCCACACAATAGGAAGGATGTGGAGGATTTGGAAAGGGTGCAAAGGAAGGTTATCAGGATGTTGCCTGGATTGGAGTGTAATAGCTATCAGGAGAGGTTGGACACACTTGGGTTGTTTTCAGTAGAGCGCTGGAGGCAGATGGGTGACCTGATAGAAGTCAATAAAATGACAAGAGGCATGGATAGGGTGGATAATCAGGGTCTTTTTCCCAGGGTGGAAATGTCAAGTACTAGAAACATAGGTTTAATGTGAGAGGGGGAAAGATTAAAGGAGATGTGCAAGAAAGGTTTTGACACAGAGGGTGGTAAGTGCCTGGAACGTACTGCCAGGGAAGGTGGTAGAAGCAGATATGATAATAAAGTTTAAGAGGCATTGAAACAGACACATGAACAGGCAGGGAATAGAGGGATATATGGACCATGTGCAGGCAAATGGGATTAGTTTAGAATGACATCATGGTTGGCACAGACATGGTGGGCTGAAGGGCCTGTTCCTGTGCTGTATTGTTCAATGCTCTATATTCTATGACACAAGAAAGCTTGTTGCATGCTCAGTCTGAGCTGGAAAAAAAGACAAGCTGCAGAAATAGAGAGGTTTGCTGAAACAGTAATCCTCTCACATGTCACCACCAAGAGAGTGTTCAAAGAGATACGTAACCCACTCAAAGATTATCACTGACAATCCGAATTGGGATAAAATGCCATGATTCAGCCCGGGATCCAGTACACGCTGTAGAGCAGCCAGCAGGTGAAATTGGAAGAGGTGCTCACCATCTAGTTTTTGAGCGATTCTGAAGTGAGCTCCTGTACGTTGTTAACTCCTGATAGCTGGGTGCAGGCAATCTGCGCTGGTGGTGAGGGAGGTGGGAAACACTTGTCTCATGTGTAACGTTTGGATGACAGTTGTACAAATGTGTCTTGTAAAAAAGTAAAGTGGAAGACTCCTTTACAAATCACACAACGTCTCTACAAAACATCTTCCAGCTGTAATATGGCAGTGGGCCATTGGTTGTGTAAAACCCACATACATCTACCTCCATTCTTTAAGAAACCAGCTGACAGGTATTGGACAACCTCCCTTTATGTCTGAATGGAGCTATTTTTATCTTTACCTCCTTTCAAAACCCCAAACCCAATCCTGACAGACCCCTCTTACTGAGCCATATGATAGTTCAGACACTTGAAAGAGATTTAAGACTTACAGAGAGAGTGTGTTCAAGTTTACTACAGCTCAGATTGATGGAAATTTTGGCTGTGCCAATACTGCTACCCATTCCCACATTCCCTCCACCCCTACCCCACCTCTCACCCCCCCTCCATGCCAAGCCCTCACTAATAGCTCCTCCGTGCATATGCCACTGGGAAGTGTGATGGTGGCGTGGCAGGGGAAGGGGTGTTGGTGGGTGTGGGTGCAGGAGGCAGAGAGGGCTCTGCACGCTGAACATTCACAGATGTGAAACTCGAGTCGTGTTTGAAGATGGTTTTGGAAGCTGGCCCAACGCCAGCATCACATGCTGCTCTCCTCAAAACCAGCAAATCGAATGCAGATGGTCTTGAGAACAATGAAATCACATCAAGGCAAAGAATATTGCTTCAGGAGCTGGAAACATAACAGGTTTTTATTGTTGCCTCACATTTATTAGAATTTTTATTGAACTTGTTCAACACAGACCTGATTATGCACAAACATCAAACATAGAAAAATATGGACGTGAATGTCTTAACGGATCTCAACTACATACCGCTTCCATTGTCCAGGTTGAGTTGGATAATTTGGAAACTATTTGTTCTTCCCAGTGACTAATGTACTGAATAAATCCCAAGTTGGCAGCGCCTTCCTCCTAAATCCACAATGTCATCTCAACACGGACAACAGGAAGGCTGGAGAAACAGCGAAAACTTAAGAAAGAGAAGCAGGGGTAGGTCATCTGGTTCCTTAAGCATGCTGTGCTATTCAATGGAATCAGGGCTGGTTGGATTGTAAGCTTCACTCACGTTCCCGCCTATCTCCTACTTGTAGATCAAAACTATGTCTAATGCAGCCTCAATTTACCAATGTACCAGCCTCCCCTGTTCTCCAAAAAACAGAATCCCAGTGATTCAGGACTCGAGAAACTATTTCTCATCATCACCACCTTGAACAGGAGACCCCTCATTTTTAAACAGTGTCCCCTAGCAAAGGCTGCTATAAGGAAAATATTTGTCTGCTGACTTCCAGATGACCAGAGAAATTGAGGATGGTGCCAGAACTGATACATGTCTGACAATAGTGTTTTATTTCTTTTCTGGTTAGGAGTCAACAGTGTGAAAAGGAATTGTATTGGTCATGAGTGCATTTGAACATCTGTCCTCCACTACAGAACAGTCGGTATAAGTACCAATGTTAGTGTTCATATCCCTTCCCTTAGCCTCTCCACCTACCCGCAGTGACTCAACGGGTAGCATCACTGGCTCTTAACTAAGAGGTAAAAACCAAAAGAACTGCGGATGCTGTAAATCAGGAACAAAAACAAAGTTGCTGGAAAAGCTCAGCAGGTCTGGCAGCATCTGTGAAGGAAAAAACAGAGTTAATGTTTCGGGTCCGGTGACCCTTCCTCAGATGCTGCCAGACCTGCTGAGCTTAATTAAAAGGTTTCAGCTTCCTTCTAAAGGATGAGCACCAAAATCCAGTCTGATACCATGGTGCCATACTGCTACCTTTCAGATGATGTGAAAATAAAAACCCAGTTCGCCCTCTCAGCAGGCATTTAAAAAATTGAATCACATTGGCACCCTTTCGATGGAGAGCAGTGAGACCATTCCTGGTGTCCAGGGTATTACTTACCGCCATTAGTAGAAGAAATTAGATTCTATGGGAGCTTGCTGTATGCAAATAGTCTGTGAGTTTCCTACATTACAACACACATTATATGTTAATGTCTGTGAAGTGCTTTGGAATGTTGTGAAAGGTGTTTTATAAATCAAAGGCAAAGGGAGAGTTCCCTCTCTTCCATCATTTAGGACCATTTCTCACCAGCATTTTGGTCATTTGTTCTGATAGTTTCCTAAATGGCTTTGTGTCAAATTTTTGGAATCACAGAATTGTTACAGCATAGAAAGATGCCATTTGGCCCATCATGCCTGTTCTTGTTCCATTCCCAAGGGGCCAATTTACTGCCTTTTCCCCTTACCCCTGCAAAGTATTTCTATCCAAATAACCAAGCAATGCCCCCATGAATGTCTCAGTGCATTCCAAACCCTATCTACTCGCTGTGTGAAAATCTTGTTCTCGCATTTTGTTTCATCATTGTATGTTTGAAGCATTATGGGACTTTTTTTGTTGATGGCGCTATATAAATGTAAGTTATTGTTTGCAATAGACCATTCTTGGCATTTCACAGGGCACAAATATCACTCTTATTAGTCTGACAGTAAATTTAAAGTTTTTTTTGTTGTTTGATGAACAATGGCTGATAAGACCAGCCAGAACAGGTGATATCTAACATCCACTTTAAAGATATGGATGTACAGCAGGAATAAGCAAATGAACTTGAGTTCAAATCCTAATTTGGACCTGGCATTAAAAAGCTAGTTTCAGTGAAAGTGACGCTGAAGCTATTGACTGTTGCAAAAATCCAACTTGTTCGGTCGTGTGCTGAAAGAAAACTCACTTTGTTTGCCTCACGGGGACTTGTATGTGACTCCAGTCCCACACCAACAGGATCGTCTCTTATCTGGCCTCTCAAGAGATCCAGCAAACCATACAAGGGCAATTCGCATTGGCAATAAAGTCAGACTTCCAGTGATGCCCCTGCCCGGAGAATAAACTAAGAAAAATGTTGGCATGGACAAAGACCCAATGGTACCTGTAAACGCTGTTATGTCTTAAAATATTTTCACTTTCTGATAGAAGGCCTGGTGGCTCAGTGGTTAGCACTACTGCCACATAGCCTCAGAGACACATGTTCAATACTCACCTCAGAGTGACTGCGTGGAGTCTGCACATTCTCCCCTGTGTCTGTGCAGGGGGTGCTCCAGTTTCCCCCCACAGTCTAAAGCTGAGCAGGTTAGGTGGACTGGCCATGCTCAATTGCTGGTAGAACATAAGAACCAGGGGTAGGCCATCTGGCCCTTCAAGTCTGCTCTGTCATTCAATAAGATCACAGCTGATCTATTCATGGCCTCAGCTCCACTTACCCACCCTCTTACCGTAACCCTTAATTCCTTTACTGTTCAAAAAGTTTGTCTATCTTAGCTTTAAAAACATTCAATGAGGAAGCCTCAACTACTTCACTGGGCAGGGAATTCCACAGAGTGTCCAGGGATGTGTAGGTTAGGTGGATTAGCCATGGGAAATGCAGCATGAAAGGATAGGGAGTGGGTCTGGCTGGATGTGCTTTGGAGGATTGCTGTGAGCTCAATTGGCCAAATGGCCTGCTTCCACACTGTAGGGATTCGATGATCTGAAATGTCAACTTGGTTTCTTTCTCCACAGATGTTGCCAGACCTGCTGAACAAATCTATCACCCCCCGTTTTCATTTCCAATTTCCCACCATATTTTGCAATCGTATTTGGGGCTGTTTCTGTTGACGTACTCCATGGAGCCATCTTCCTTAATCCAGCGGTTAACCCAGCCTCACAGCACCAGGGACCCGGGTTCGATCCCACCCTCGGGCGACTGTCTGTGTGGAGTTTGCACGTTCTCCCCGTGTCTGCGTGGGTTTCCTCCAGGTGCTCCGGTTTCCTCCCACAGTCCAACGATGTGCAGGCTAGGTGGACTGGCCATGCTAAGTTGCCTGTAGTGCCCAGGGATGTTTGGGTTAGGTGGGTTAGACATGGGAAATTAGGGGAATGGGTCTGGGTGGGAAGCTGTTCGGAGCGGCGATGTGGACTTGTTGGGCCGAATGGCCTGTTTCCACATTGTAGGGATTCTATGATTCTGCCTCACCCTGTATACCAGCCTGACTACTAACAGTCACCATTCTCTCACCTTTACCACTCCCGACCCCAATGGAGGCCAAGAACATGAAACCTATCCCAACTTTAACCAGCTCAGTGCTGAGTGGGGAAAAGGAACTGAAACATATCAATATTCTCCTGCCCGGTGTAGTGAGTAATCATTTTGTACAGGGTAACTTTGTGAGCGTGAGCTCTTGAGAATTCAGTTGAGAAAGTCATTTAGGCCTCAACCTCTTGTCAGAAACATTTGACCTTCCGAGTAATTGAAAAACGTTCTGTATTTCCCCTTCCTTACTTTTCTTACATTTTATTCAGATTTTCTTCCTTATTAGCCCTTGGGGCATCTTCTGCAGTCAGCCTCATTTCTATTAGAGAGCTTGTGAGGGAAGCACAGATTGTGACTGCTGTAGCACAGTGGGAAAGCATCATTACAGCTAAGTAATTAACCATAGATCACCTCCATCTGTTTCGCTTTTCTGTACAACTTTTTTGAGTGTTACTTTTCATCTGAAAAAGTATTATTATTTATGGGGTTCCTTTGTGGAGTTTCAAAAACTCATCATTTCAGCAGAGCAGCTGTGTTAGGCCATTGGAACACGCTGAGAGAATTCTACAAGTTTCTTAAGTATGCCAGCACAGGTTCAACAGGGGGAGAGTTTTTTTTTCCCCTTTATTCATTACGCGTCGCTGGCCAGGCAGCATTTATTGCACACCCCTAATTGCCCAGAGGGCAGTTAAGAGTCAACCACATTGCTGCGGGTCTGGAGTCACATGGAGGCCAGACCAGGTAAGGATGGCAGTTCCCTTCCCTAAAGGACATTAGTGAACCAGATGGGTTTTTCCAACAATCAACAATGGATTCATGGTCATCATCAGTTTGTTAATTCCAGATATTTTATTGAATTCAAATCCCACCATCTGCCACGGTGGGATTTGAACCCATGTGCCCAGAATGTTACTTAGATCTCTGGATTAGCAGTCCAGCGATAATACCACCAGGCCATCGCCTCCCCTGATAATTCTGAGAACGGGAGTTCCCAGATCACTGTGGAAATCTGACATCAGTTCATACATTCTGGAATATCAGGTAAAACTGGCACACAGATTGTCAGGAAAAAGATAACTGTTTTACTGACTTTCTTTTGGGAAAGAAATTCTGCCACCCCAGTCCAACACTGGCACCTCTACAACAAAAACAGAAGTTGCTAGAAAAGCTCAGCAGGTCTGGTAGCATCTGTGAAGAAAAGAATCAGAGTTAACGTTTGGGGTCCAGTGACCCTTTCTCAGGTTTTCACATTGGGTCTATATCTGACACTGGACCCTCACCAATATGATTGATTCTCAACTGCTATCAAAAGTGCTGTAGCAAACCATTCAGTTGTATTACCTTCAGTGGGGATTCGATAGCTCATTTGGCTGATTTGCAATCATGGCAATAGTGTGGGTTCAATTCCAGCTCTAGTTGAGCTTACCATGAAGGACTCTCTTTCTCAACCTCTCCCCTTGCCTGAGGACCCTCAGGTTAAACCACCTCCAGTCATGTACCTCTCTCTAGTGAGGGAGTCAGACTATGGTGACTTTATTATTACCTTCTGAATGTTCTGCTGTGTATTCTATCTCAGAGCAATGCAGAGGTGTCGTTAGTGTATACATATGAAGCAGGTTTATTTACAAGAGATTGGCATTATTTCCACAGTCACAAAACGTCCGCACTTATCTTTAACCGGGCTCTGGCTTCCTTTAGCAGAATCTCCACTTTCTCATACCCCAACTCAATGCCCAGGCTGAATCAAGTGAGCAAAGATCAGACTTGTGTATATGAGCATAGAACAGCCGAACACCATCCCCAGGGGAGGGTAAAGACAGATAATAAGTGTTGAGCTTATCAACGACACCCACATCCGAAGAATATTCTTTATTTATGAAATCTTTCTGCTTCTCATCATTGGTGCCACTGGGAGTGGCTGTTTGTTGAAGCCATACCTGATTTTTCTTTGTTTTCTGAAAGCTTTCTTGAAACTTCCATAAGGAATGGACATCCTTTATAAAAGGTTCAAACATGAAGTAATCTAATGGAGCAGAGTGTTACAGCTGTGCTCTTATTCTCTGTAGCATAGCATTACAAATATTCACAGCACAGAAACAAGCATTTGAACCAAATATTCTACACCAGTGCTTAACTTCCACTTGTACCTCCTCACTTCCGTACTTCATCTCACCCTCCCAGCATATCCTTCCAGTCCTTTCTCCTTGTATTTATTTAGCTTCTTCTCAAATGTAGCTATATTATTCACCTGAACCACTCCCTATAATAGCAAATTCCACATTTTTTTGAATGAAGACATTTCTCCTAAATATCCTATTGGATTTATTTGTGGCTGTTTTATGCCAATGACCTTGAGTTTTGTTCTTCATCGTAAGTACAGACATCTCCTCTGTGTCTATCTTATCGATTTGCAACATAGGGACATCTGTTAACTTTCTCATTTCCAGAGAACAAGATCCTCAGTCTGTTCAGGTTTCCTGATAGTTTCAACCTCTTCGTTCTGGTGACACACTTGTAAATCTTTTAAGTCAGGATGGAATTAAAATCTAAAACCCACATCTTTCTCCTTAGCTGACTTGCTCTGTATTTTTCCTTCCATTCAGTTATTCCTTACAGAGTCATAGAGGTCTACAGCACAGAATAAGGCCCTTTGGCCCATCATGTCCATGCCAGTCAAAAACAGCCATAAACTATTCTAATCCCATTTCCCAACAGTTGGCCCATAGCCTTGAATGCCTTGGCATTGGAAAGGCTCATCAAAATTCATCGTAAATGTCATGTGGGGTTCTGCCTCTACCATCTTCTTCCAGTATAATTGTGTAAATAGGAAAACCTTTTGGGAATGTCAGACTCAAACTTTACAGCTATTCATTGTGGTCACCACAAATAAATATCCCCAATGGGTTTTCCCCTCATGGTCCAGGACAATTGTAGATAAAGCTATTATAAAGAAACGAAACGCTCCAATAGATCTTACCGAAATTGCTGAAGTCGCTACATGGTTCAAGCATGAAAAGTTTCCAAATTGCCCTAGTTGGCCCTGGCAACGAGCATGCCTCACTTTATATTAACCGCCCATGCATTAGGAGTATAATTTCTGGAATATTCGGTGCGCCTTCCTTTCCAGGAACGTGTAATCAACTCTGAGAGAGGCTCCCTTTTTCCCAAAGCCATGACTGAAATTTTGGCCGTATTTGGACAGCAGTTGGAGCAAGGTGGAGTGATGGGAAGCCAAAAGGATTTGACTGCCAACTCAATATTTTGCAGGTGGGTGGAAGCAACTGGAAGAAACATTAAAGAATTTCAGAGCTGCCCACTATCCCTCCCAACTTCCCTACAAACCCCTATACCCCACACCCCCACTGCCACTTCCAGTGGCCCATACTTCAGTAGAACTTTATTTACAGAAGCAATCTTTTCATCATAATTGGAGCTTTCAAATAGGCTGATGCACTGGTGCTGCCAGGCTTTAGTACCAAGGTTAATTTTCCTGCCAGCCTTCTCCCCTTGAGATACAATTTGACATCAGCTCAACTGAGTAACGAGGCCTACTGCAAAATGCCATTTGGCACCAACCATTGCTTTCACACTTTTCTGGGAATGTTCTTAGCGGGTTTTTTTTGACAGGAATGAGAGATTGATCAAATGTTCAGGTAATGCACTTTCTTCAAAAACACATGTACTCTAACAAACTTACCAAATTCTCAACAAAGCGGCCTTTCTTCAAACATTACTCATTCCCTCAACAAACTAAATACTAGGGATCATGTCCAATCAGCATTTCTCACAAAGACCCCACCTACTCTTTGTTGGTTTGTTGACCTCAGCTTGTTTAGAAGGCCTCCCAAAAGCGATTAACCAATATTTTACTTGATGTTAATTGTTATGACTGAGATGGGAAGATGTTTCTGTTGTCCCACATGCTATAGGTTAGAAACATAGAAAATGAAACGCAGAAAATCAATTTGTTTTATTTTACTCAGTCCCTGATATGAACAATCGTATTCTTTCTCTAGACCAGACTTAAAAATAAAAAGGATGCAGAATCATTATTAATCATTCATATTAATCTTTAATAAACACAAAATTATTGATCTATTGGAAAATGAAATTTATTCCTTAAAAGGTGCAGAATTAGTTAAAACATCAAGATGTTTTAATCCTTGAAGGTAAAAAGGATAAAGTTCAGGATGAAAAACTGAAAGAATTGCAGATGCTGGAAATCTGAAACAAAAATAGAAATTCCTGGAAAAGCTCAGCAGGTCTGGCAGCATTTGTGAAGAGAAATCAGTTAACGTTTCTGGTCCTGTGACCCTTTCTCAGAACTGATGGTAGCTTGGAAAAGATTGGTGCTTTTGTAGAAGGTAGAGGGGGGGTACAAGGGGGAGAGTAAACAATAGGTAGAGATAGAACTCAGAGAGAGAAAAACAGTTGGACAGACAAAACAGTGGTTAAACGTCAGTCTGGGAGAATGAATAGTTGTTAATAGAGACTATTGTGACTAAGTATTAGTGACTGACAATGTAGTGTTTGGTAGCAGACCATGTGATGACAAGGCCTTGTGTGTGGGAGTTGGGGAAAGCATAGGGAAAGGTGTTTAAGCCCTAAAATTATTGAACTGGATGATGAGTTCAGAAGGCTGCAGGGTCTCCAAGCGGAAAATGAGATACTGCTCTTCTAGGTTGTGCACAGCTTCACTGGAGCACTGCAGCAAACCTGAGACAGAGATGTTGGCCAGGGAACATGGTGTGTTGAAGTGGCAGGCAACTGGAAGATTGGAGATAACACAGTGTGGAGCTGGAGGAACACAGCAGGCCAGGCAGCATCAGAGGAGCAGGAAAGTTGCTGCTTTAGATCCTTTTTGTGGACAGAACGTGGGTGTTCTGCAAAGCAGTCACCCAGTCTAAGCTTTTTTTTCCCCAATGCAGAGGGGACCACATTGTGAGCAGTGAATGCAGTAGACTAGATTGAGTGAAGTGCAGTTAAAGCTCTGCTTCGCCTGGGAGGTGTGTTTGGGCCATTGGCTACTGAGGAGGAAGTAAACACACAGGTGTTACACCTTCTGCAATTGCAGGGGAAGGTGCCGTAGGGCTTTGGGAAGGTGTTGGGAGTGAAAGAGGAGTGGACCATGATGTCCTGGAGGGAACGGTGCCCACGGAAGGCAGAAAAGACAGGGTAGGGGAATATGTGTCTGGTGGTGGCATCTCGCAGGAGGTGGCGGAAATGGCGTCTGATGATCCTCTGCATGTAGATGCTGGTGGGATGCTAGGTAAGGACAAGGGAAACCCTAGCTTTATTGTGGGAGAGAAGAGATGAGGTGAGGTCCAAAGTGCAGGAGATGTGTCAGACCCAGCTGGAAGCCCTGTCAACAATGGTGTTGGGGAATCCTCAGTTGACAAAGAAGGTAGAAACTTTGGAGGCTCCCTTGTTGAAGTTGGCATCATCAGAACAGATGCGACAGAGACGGAGGAACTGAGAGAATAGAAGTCTTTACAGGAAACAGGGTGTGAGGATGTATAGTCCAAGTAGCTGTGGGAGTCAGTGGGTTTGTAATGGATATTGGTGACAATCCTATCCCCAGAAATGGAAACAGATGTCAAGGAAGGGAAGGGAGGAGTCAGAAATGGACGAGGTGAAGGTGAGGGCAGGGCGGAAATTGGAAGAGAATTTGATAACTTTTCCAATTCCGGATGAGAGAGGGAAGCAGCACTGAAGATGTCATTGATATACCGGAAAGAGAGTTGTGGGAGGCAGCTGGAGTAGGAGACAATAAAGAGTGCAGGTGCTGGAAGCCAGAGTCAATAAACGTTGAGCTGGAAAAGCTCAGCAGATCAGATAGCAGGAGGAAGAAAATTAACATTTTGGGCTGAAACCCTTCATCAGGTCTGGGCACAGAGAGGGGATCCCAGAAATAAATAGGGTGGGGCTGGGAAAAAGTAGGTGGGGTGGTGATAGGTGGATGCAGGTAAGGGGTTACAGCGATTGGTCAGTAGGAAAAGTGGAGTGGATAGGTGAATAGGAAGATGGACAGGTTAGACTGTTCCATGGATCCTATAAAAGGGCAGGCATGGCTTGGGCCCATGCGGGTGCCCATAGCTACCCCTTTGGTTTGTAGGAAGTGGGAGGAATCAAAGGAAAAATCTTAATACGTCCATCTCCCACCAGGATGGTCTCAGGGCTCTCTGCTGTTTCTTGGAAAAGAGGCCTGAACAGACCCCATAAACCACCACCCTTCTCAACCTGACCGAGCTCATCCTCACACTGACCAACTTCTCTTTTAACTCCTCTCACTTTCTTCAGATAAAGGGGGTGGCCATGGGCACCTGCATGGGCCCCAGTTACACCTGTCTCTTTGCGGGGTACGTGGAACATTCCTTGTTCCTTTCGCCAATGTCGAAGACCATGTGACTGCCGCTTCCACCCATGTGGGAGACCATGTGACTGTCGACATCATCAATGACCATGTTACTTCCCCTTTCACCCAGTGACCACTCCAGTGTACACACCCACACTCTCGCTCCCAGCTCCAGATCTACACCCAGCCCCAGCCCCATCCCCCTGTCCCACTCCCTCACTGAGGCTGAGTGGTTAGTCCTCAGCAAAGGGCTCACCTTCATTTCCCTGTTATTGGCAAGACCAGCATTTGTTGCCCATCCCTAATTGCCCTTAAAGTCAGTGGCTTCCTAGGTCTTTTCAGAGGGCAATTAACAGTCAACTGCATTGCTATGGGTCTGGAGTCACATGTGGGCCAAACCAGGTAAGGGTGCCAGATTTCCTTCCCTAAGGACACTAGTGAACCGGATAGATTTTACAACATTTGACAATAGTTTCATGAATACCATTCCTAATACCTTTGCTAAATCCCTTTGCAAATTACATTTTTGATCAACTAGTGACTCAAATTACAACAACAAAGCTAACATGTAGTGAAGACTACACTGGAATTTGCAGGAACAAAAACAGAAGTTGCTGCAATAGCTCAGCAGGGCTGACAGCATCTGTGAAGAAAAACAGATTTAATGTTTTGGGAGCTTTCCTCGGAATTTGCAGACTGGGACAACATAGAGGGAGCCCATTTGGCCCATTGTGCCTGTGCCAGCTCTTTGATTAGTTCACAAGGTGTAGAGCTGGATGAACACAGCAGGCCAAGCAACATCATAGGAGCAGGAAAGTTGACATTTCGGATCTGGACCCTTCTTCAGAAACCCTTTCGGTCCAGACCCGAAACGTTAGCTTTCCTGCCCTGCTCCTCTGATGCTGCTTGGCCTGCTGTGTTCATCCAGCTCTACACCTTGTTATCTCAGATTCTCCAGCATTGGCAGTTCCCACTATCTCTAATTAGTTCATGCTCTTTTCCTACAGCCCTGAAAATGTCAGAGCTTAAGGCTGATGATGTGAATGCATAGCTGCCAATTTTGGAGCATCGGCAATCGAGGTATGTTTGGAAATCTGGAATTTGAGAAGAGTGGCCATTTCTGAGCATTGTTGGGCTAGTGGAGGTTTTAGAGATAGTAAGTGGTGAGGAGATATAGGAATTTGAGTACTGAAGGCAATATTCACTCCATTTGTTATTTTTTCTAAGGTTAACTGTTTTCAGTAAGGATTGACAGGGTGTGATGTTGTTGAGATGCACCGTACTTAATGTTCTTAACTAGATCATCTTTGAAAACAGTGAACATTTGAAAATCCAATTCCATTAGTATATGATTCCAAAATCTGAGCAACAATTTTTTTATCTCAGATCACTGCCTAGGATTGTATCTCCATGAAATTATTTTTAACTGTTACTTAAACCATCTTTAATTTGTTTAGGCTGTCCCTTGCAATTGTTTCTAGCTGGCCTTATTTATCACCATCACATCCCAGGATCAGAACATTGCCTGTAGCTCACGCTAGGCATATTGTCTGTTCTTTCACAGGATGTCATCATCATTGGCTGGGCCAGCATTTATTGCCCATCTCTAATTGCCCCAGAGAAGGTGGTGGTGAGTTGCCTTCTCAAGACATTGCAGTCCTTGGGGTGTAACTAAACCCATAGGGCTTTGAGGGAGGGGAGTCCTGGGTTTTGACACATACATAGGTCAGACAAATCTTTAATTAGATGACATCCTGCTTCATTCGAGTTGGCAAGAGAGATTAGTGTCTATATTCTGCCAACACTTCTTCTTGAGCATGTAGTTAACAATGTGAAAATGATCAGATCGTACAAACCCTACAGTGTGGAAGCAGGCCATTTGGCCCATCAAGTCCACACTGACCTGCTGAAGAGCATCCCACCCAGACCCATACCTCCTTACCTTATCCCTGTATTTCCCATGGCTAATCTACCTAACTTGCATATATTTGGACTGTGAAAGGAAATCAGAGCAAATCCATGCAGACACAAGGAGAATATGCAAACTCCACACAGACATTCACCCGAGTGTGAAATTGAACCTGGGGTGCTGGCGCTGTGAAGCAGCAGTGCTAACCACTGAGCCGCCGTGCGACCCCTGTGATAATCTGGGTATGCAATGTAAATATTGGCCAGGACACCGGGATATATTCATGCACTCCTCTGCAATATAGTGCCAATGGAATCTTTTACATTCACCTCAATAAACTCACTCTGAAATGTCTCACCTAAAGGTGACACGTCTGACTATATAGTATTCCATCAGATTGTCAGTTGTAGTTTTTAACCTACTCAAGTCCTGACGTGGGACTGGAAGCGGTGACCTTGTGGCAAGAGAGCTAACAACCAAGCCACAGCTGACAGCTCATTAACCTGATGTCAATTATTTTTGTGTGTTAGCCATTTTAATCTGTTAAATGGATTGTCATCCTGAATAACTCCAAGGAGCCCATTATTCTCAGTGTAAGTGTGAATCATCGACTCAGTTTACAATACAAAGAACATTAAGTCAATCAAAATCAAACAAATTACACGTGCCAATTAAAAGAGCTTAAAATCTTGTCAACTGAAGAACTTCATAACAAAAAGTTGAACTTTTCATTTAACCAAGGGGAGAGAAAAAAGTCACAGATAGAAAACTCCAGAGAAGAAGAGTATTAGAACCAAGAGAGATAGTAAGAACTGCCGATGCTGGAGTCAGAGATAACACAATGTGGAGCTGGAGGAACACAGCAGGCCAGGCAGCATCAGAGGAGTCAGAAAGCTGACATTTCGGGTCAGGGACCTTCTTCAGAAATAGGGGCAGGGGAAGGAAGCTGGGAAATAAATAGAGAGAGGAGGGGTGGGGCTGGGGAAGGTAGGTGGGATGGTGATAGGAGGGTGCAGGTAGGCAGTGGTGGGGATTGGTCAGTGGTGGGAGGGGCGGATAGGTGGGAGAGAAGATGGGCAGGTTGTGTCAGGCCAAGGAGGTGGGGATGAGAGGCCGCTCCTCCCACTTCACTGACCAATCCCCACCACTGCCTACCTGCACCCACCTATCACCTACATTCCCCAGCCCCCCACTCTCTATTTATTTCCCACTCCCCATTTCTGAAGAAGGGTCCTGACCTGAAATGTTAACTTTCCTGCTCCTCTGATGCTGCCTGGCCTAGTGTGTTGTCTTAGAACCAAGGGAGTTCTGGCCTGAAGTAACTTCTGTTAAACTTGATGGAGATACCTCTAAACAGGAAATTTGCAATTGTGGGTTGTTTGGAGGGGAGTTGAACAGGTAAATTTGCCAGACGCAAGTGGAAGACTTAAGAAATCACAATACTTATGATTCTCCAAAAAAAAGTACTCGAACAAAGATGTTAATCTTCTAACTTATGATAAATATGCAACTTGAGTTTATTTGGGATACAAGCCCAATGAACAGAAATATGATTTAAAGAGTTAGATTTTGATTATACATAAAGGAATTCACTGTACTTAGACTCCATAAAATGAAGTGTATTTGTTAGTATTCATGTTTCTTTGACTTGTTTTCCATAGTAAAATTCTTTTGATTTAAACAATGAATCTTGTGGCTTCATTCTTTTAATAAATACATGGATATTTGAATTCTTTGAAAAGTTAAAGGCTCTGAGACTATTGAGGATATTGTCTGAGATTGTAACACAGTCAGTAACCATCTCCAACAACTGCAAAGTCTAACTTTCCTCCTCTTCAGGTAAGATGTTCCCGATGACCAGGGAGTTCAGAACCGGGTGTTGCAGTCTCACGATATGATGTAGTATAGTTAGAACTGAGATGAGGAAAAGTTTCGTTACTCCCCACTCCCCACCCCCCAAAAAAAAAGTGAGCCTATAGATTTCTTTGCCACAGAAAGCAGTGGGGCAAAAATATTGAATGTTTTCATGAAGGAATTAGATATAGCTTTTAGGGCTAAAGGGATCCAAGGGTTTGGACAGAATGTGGAAACTGGATATGGTATGAGCAGCCATAATCACATTGAATGAGCGTAATCTTGAAGGGCTGAATGGCCTACTCTTGTTCCTATTTTCTATGTTCAATGACATAACCACCATTGAACCTCCCACTATTAACACCCTAGAGTTATTGAGCAAATAACTGAACTAGCCATACTGAGGCTACAAGAGCTGGTCAAAGGCTAGGATTTCTATAGTAATAACTCAGCTCCTGTCTCCCAAAGCCTGTTATCATCTACAAGACAGGAGTGTGATAGAATATTCTCTGTTTTATTAAAGGAGTGCAGTGCCAACAACACTCAACGCTTGATACCATCTAGGAGAAGGCAGCTCACTTAAACATTCCATGTGATGGTTGGGGTGTCAGGCTCTCCCACTCCACCAATGATGCACAGCGACATCAGCATATACCATCAAGATGAACTGGAGAACATTATCAAGGTACCTCACTCAACAACTTCCAAACTTGTGGCCACTGCCTCCTGAAAAGACACAGGCAGCAGATGCATGGGAACACCATTCCCCACAAAAATCTCCTCCAAGCCTCTTGCTCTTCCTTCATTATCACCGAGTCAAAATTCTGGAACTCCCTCCCTAACAGCACTGTGGGTCTACCTACTGCACATGGACTGCAGTGGTTCATGAAGGCAGTTCCACCACCAGCTTCTCAACAAAGAGCAGAAACAAGCACATCATTCTGGCCTTGACAGCAATACTCAACTCGTGGAAAGATTATAGAAACATGTAAAGACAAGCATGGTTGAGAGATAGTTGAGTTGAAGGCAAAGCATTCCATTAATATCTATTACCTTCACCATCCTATAATCATTTTTACCTGTTCAATTGACCAAAACATGCCAGAATTCTTTACCCCCTTTCTTTAGGCATCAGTTGCCACTCAATGCTGACTTCAATTCTGTAGCAGGAAGTTGTTGGTTGATGTCCCACTCCCACTGTATATAAACTATCCCAATGCAGTACCAAGAAAGGCAGTCTTTTGATGAGCTGTTAAACTGAGACCCTGCCTGTCCTCTCATAAAAAGAGCAGCTACATTATTTCAAAGAGTGAAATGGGGGCTGGCCAACATTCACCCCTCTCTCGACACCAGAGGGGTCTGCTGAGTTAGATTATCTCAACTGATAGAGCAAAACTCACAACAGTTTGAGAATCAGCAATGGAAGAGCAAGTTCAGATGTTGAGCTTTTGAAGTGTTCTCCTTGGGATGAGGATTGTGCGAACCTCAGCTCAGAGGAAAGGGGTTTGCTAATTTCCTCAGTTTGTTTCACGGCCTTGCCTCACTAATCAACTGGTAAGAATTATCGAGCTGTTTCTGCTTGATTGTAGCAGCAGAGTCCAGGTGGTAGATATTGGCCAGAACACTTGGCTGTTCCACACTTCTCCCTTTTATAACCTAAAGACACAGAAGTTTGCTACTAACTAAGTAATTTGGTTAATGGTTGCCACCTGGAATCCTTCCACTGATCTCCCGAGTTGAATAATCAAGGGGAAAGTCTGCACCTGCATTGTCAGCCTGGCTTCTTTGAGGTAAGGGGATCAATTAGAAAGTAAGTCAAAGGACCTGGAATTAAACAACACGAGTACGTGACGCTTTGGAGAATTCCAGAAGGGGGTAGCAATAAAAAAAAATCAAAGCACAAGTACAGTCTTTCTAAGTATGTTCTGAGCCTTTCACATGTTGATTTAAAATTGGTGGCACGCTTTTCCAAACTCATGCCTCACATTATTTTTGGAATACTTTTATTAACTAGGATCCCGCTTCGAAGTAAGGCTGGAGAACAATGGATCTATTCTGCAAAGCTGTAGGAAACTCTAATTGATTGCCTCTCCCCTCACCTCAGAGCACAATCTCTTGTGACTTTCAATCAACTGCTCAGGGCTGTGGATTGGGCCAATGGGGAGATCTTTCAGAAGGAACAGTGTTTTAAGGAGTTTATTTTGCTTTGAGTTGGTCTAATTCTGCCAATCAGCTGTTGGCTAACACAGACGTGTCAATAAGTTAGAGGTAAGGTGGAGCCTGAGGACTTGCAAAGAGGATTAGCTCAAAGCAGACAAAACATATTTGTTCAGGAGTCCATTTGAACAGCAAACTGCTATAAAAGCACTCCACGTCCAAATGCAGCAAGATCTGGACAATATCCAGGTTTGGGCTGACAAGTGGCAAACAACATTCACGTCACATAATGGTAAGGACGATCTCCAACAAAAGAGAGTCTAACCATCTCTTCTTGATACTCATTAGCATCACTCTCATTGAATCTCCCACTATCAACATCCTGGGGGGTTACTATTCACCAGAAACTGAACTGGACTCACCATATAAACATCAGGCTTCAAGAGCAGGTTGGAGGCTGGGAATTCTGCAGTGAGTAACTCTCCTCCTGACTCTCTAAAGCCTGTCCACCATCTACAAGGCACAAGTCAGGAATGTGATGGAATACTCCCCCACTCATCTGGATGAGTACAGCTTCCTTAGAGAAAGAAATCCACCTTACATATCGGGTCTGGTCTTCATGTGAACCCAGACTCAAAGCAATGTGGTTGTCTCTGAACTGCCCTTTAAAATGGCATGGCCAGCCAATCAGTTTAAAAACAATTAGGGATGGGCAATAAATTGTGTGCCAGACAGTGATACCCACTGTTCTCAATGAATTGGTTGAGCAAAATGTATGTTGTCAAGTCTATGATCTTCAACATTGAGAGACAAAGCAAGATTGTAGCCTCGCTGAATTCTCATTCAACTCTGATGGAGAAAGGATTACCATCCCCATCACAACTGCTGCTGAGAAATCAAGTATGAATGACCTTGGCTAGTAACTAATAGTCTAATCATTCCGAGACACTGGATATTATTCTTCAAAGATAGAGAAGACTGAAATGCACTCAATGAGGGAGCAGGTAGAGTAGAAAATTTCTGCAGCTGTTCACCGGGAAGAGAGGGTGAGACAGAATTGCAATCACAAAACCAGCAAAGGTTTCTAAAATAGGCAACCAGCCCAGATCATACAAAGTCTTTCTTATTTCTTTCATGGGACTTTCATGGGTTTCACTGGCTTGGTAAACACTTATTACCTTAATTGTTCAGAGGACAGTTAAGAATTAATTATTACATTGCTGTGGGTCTCGAGTCACAGGTAGGCCAGACTAGGTAAAGACGGCAGATTTCATTTCCTAAAGTACATTAGTGAACCAGATGTTTTTTTTTCACACTCAACAGTAGTTATATGGTCATCATTAGGATAGCTTTATTTAGTTATAGGTATTTATTGAATACAAATGCCACGAGCTGCCAGGGTGGGACTTGAACCCAGGTCCCCAGATCTGGCATCAGACTCAGAGGCTGCTACATCGGCGGAGGTGACATCGGAAAGTTAGGCTGACCGCCAAAAGATGGCGCCTGAGGATTGGCAGCATCGTTGTTGGTAGGGTCTGGCGCTGCTGGCAGCGAAGTGAAGGCAGAGGGGCACCACAGCAATGTCGACGAGGTGCACCAGCAGCGAGAGATATATGAGTCTAACAGTGGGTTTGGGTGCGGACGGTGGTAATGCTGGTGGTGGAAGAGAATCAGCGCAGTGGCAAAAGATGGCACCTGAAGACTGATGACTTCAATGTTGGTTGGGCTGGGCCTGGTGTAGAGGGCAGTGAGGCAGTCGAGGAGAGATAGCAGCGTAAGCATCACTGATGATGAGCTGGCTCAAGACTGATGGCCCGTCTTTAAGCTTTTTTTTATTTTCTTATTCTTAAACAATTCAAAGTTATGCTAGATTGTGACAACAGTGAAAGCATTTCACTGTATTTTGCCGTGTTTTTTTACTGTGAAATACACGTGACAATAATATCGTTCATTCATTCATTATAAAGACTTGCTTGAAAAGAATGGAGGTGAGCTGTGTACAAATTCATTTAAGTCAGATTCAAGACACAGTAAAAAAGAAGGAATTGCCTGGTCTGAAAATCTCAGATGCTTTAGGAATAAAGCATTTATTTTAACAGAGCAGCCATCTTCCATGATGGACATTTCTAAGATTAAAGATTCCCTGATGACATTATGAGGCAACAATCTGAGTTAGCAGGGAACAGCTCCTCTCTGAAGGGATACCAGGGGTTAAAGCTCCTCCAGATAATCTAATAGACCAAGTGCCCAGATTAGAAAGAGTGATATCGTCCATGAAGCTCATCCAAGAGCTAAAAGAACCTCCAGTGGAGAAAGATCAGAATCAAGGTCAACTGTCTTCGTACCAAAGACTTACCAAAACCTTCCAAGTCTGAAGATGACATTTTCTGGAAGAATTATGAAAAAAGTTTGGAGGTGGGAGATGTTGCTATCGGGTAGTGGTTCTGAAAAGCGTAATGTTGGAAACTACGTTAGTCTTCATTCAATCTGATAATGTCATGCAGTCTTGGACAGGGAAAAGATGAGCTCGTCTGAGATCCAGATGGTGTCAGACAGATCATCACTGGCTCCAGGCCTAAGTAATTATGTCTAACTAGTCAATGTAACTTATACCTATTGCTATCATATATTAAGCTATAGCTTGTTGTTAGGGAAAGTGCCTCTTCTTGTTAAGGCTCATTCATGGTTCATCCACAACCAAGGATGATAAAATAAGCCAACTGACTGAGTGTAGAAAGGATAATTGGTGACAGCACTAGTCCAGGCCCAAGCTGCTAGTAGCTGTTTCACAACACAGACAACAGAAAGAGAGATGCATCAGAGTCTACATGGTTTGAGAAATGGAAATAAATAGAGGGAAAAGAAGGATTTGATTAAAAAAATTTGGGAGAAAAAAGAAACACACAGGAAAAGTAAATATGTTGGTTGTGCATGTATGGAATGGGCTGCCAGTGGTAGTGGTGGAGGCTGGTACAATTACAACATTTAAAAGGCATCTAGATGGGTACATGGATAGGAAGGGTTAGGAGAGATATGGGCCAAATACTGGTTAGTGGGACTAGATTAATTTAGGATATCTGGTCAGCATGGACGAGTTGGACCAAAGGCTCCGTGTCTAGGCTGTATAGCTCTAAGACTGTTTTTAAAATGAATTGTACTTTGAACTCTGTAACAACAATTTGCTACTTGCAGGGACGAGGCTTAATGGTTTGTAAATTATTCCTTTTGGACCAGAAAGATTAATGACTTTAATAATGCTTTGACAATAAGGTGTTTGAACTATGCATTTAAGTAGCAATTATATGCATATCCAAAGAATTAAAATTGAATGAATTAAAAATAACCTGGAGAGGTGGTTTGTACAAAGCAAACAGCAAAACAGTGCAAAATGAATAATAATTTCTTGCAATTTCTGATGTATCTCCTTACTTTCCCAGCTTGCTGACTGATTTGTACGTTAATTGAAGTGCGTGTCATTAACAGACTGTTGCTTTTTCCAACAGGATTTGGCTCAATATCTTAAAGTCTGATGCAACAAGACTTTTTCTCCTGTAAGTGCTCAAGGGACACAGACTCTTACTGGAAGCTGTTGAATCTCAGACATAACAAAGGAGCTGGATAGATTGTTTTTCCAAAATAGGACAATGTTTCTCATTGCTCTGTAATTTGTAAATAATTCAAAAAATTACAAGAACTTACAATTTTTAAAAAATATGCACTTCCTCTAATGAAATGTCATTAATCAATGCAAAATATTAGCAGAGTGATGTGGCAGTTAAAGAATCCCTCAATCACTATAAATGTGCCCCAAAGTTCATCAATCCACAATTTTTATGGGAATTGATTCAGTGGAAATCCTACATTTATTGAGGAAATTTGGGTTTCAGTTGCATTGCGTTTGCTTAGCGAATGGATAGCGTTCTGATCCCACCTGATGTTATTATTGGACAAGTCAGACCCTAGATAGAAAATAAGCAAAATATACCCTATTTTTAACAAGGTGGTGTCTCATGGAAACATAAGCTTGCAATGTTGCAGGTTTAGTTTTAACAATAAAACAGAAGTTTATTAACCAAACTGTTTATATTATATATGACTAATTTAAAGACTTTGAAACACACAGTAAAAATATAAAGGCATTATTCCCAAAAGACTCCTTTAAAGATCCCCATTGCAATCTTTGTACAGTTTTCACACCAGAGAAACCCCTCCTCCATTACCTCTATAGGCTTAATTTAACTGTGACTTCAATTCCCAGGATAAATTATCTGATTGCTTTGATATACCTAAGTTGAAACATACTCAGCTTCAAATAACCTCTTCAGAATCTTAGCCAAACACTTCTGGTCTGGCGCAGTTACTAAATTAATGAAGTTGTATTACACCCTGTGTCCAAATGCCTTAATGATGAGGCAGTTTGACAGCCGAGAAAGAAAGAAATGGAAGCAAATCTGTGCTACCTTGTGGGACATGCCACACTGCAAGCCCAATGGTCTGTAGATTGACAATTAGTATACATGTTCAGCCACTTGAATGCCCAGCTTACACCCTGCGTGGATGTCATCTTCATAGTGAGAGATAGTTAAAGGCACCAATTAGTTCATGCAGTTTGGGAAGTGGATGAGCAGTTCTGGTTAGAGTCTAGAAAAACTGGAAGGTCTAAAACAAATATACTATAATCCCACTGCTGGTGACAGTGTGTAATTACAGCACAATTAGTTTACAACTTTGGTATGTTTTTTTTCCTTTCTTCTCCCTTCTCGCAGCCACGGACTCCCTCACTGGTGCAGCAGACTTCTGACCCAGTGTAGCAGGCTCTCAGCCCGGTGTCGTGGCCTCTCGGCCTGGTGTGGAAATCTCTCAGTGGCCTGGCGTGGCGATCTCTCAGCCCAACGTACTGATTTCTCAGTGGCCCAGCGTGGCCAATTCTCGGCCTGGAGTGATGATCTTGGCACGGTGATCTCTCAGCCTGGCGTGGTGATCTCTCAGTGATCCAGCATGGCGCACTGTCAGACTGGCGTGGTGATCTCTCAGTGATCCAGCGTGGCGCACTGTCAGCCTAGCGTGGTGATCTCTCAGTGATCCCACGTGGCGCACTGTCAGTCTAGCGTGGTGATCTCTCAGTGATCCCGCGTGGCGCACTGTCAGCCTAGCGTGGTGATCTCTTAGTGATCTAGGGTGGCGCACTGTCAGCCTGGTGTGGTGATCTCTCAGTGATCCAGCGTGGCGCACTGTCAGCCTGGTGTGGTGATCTCTCAGTGATCTCTCAGTGATCCAGCGTGGCACACTGTCAGCCTCGCGTGGTGATCTCTCAGCCTGGCGTGGCCTCAACATGGACTTTCAGTCTTGAGTTGATTCCTTGAAGTGCGGTCCCACCGTGGCTAAGCACTTAAGAAAAACTGTAACGTTTGAACTTTCAGCTTTTATTTCTTTATTTTCTACTTAAAACATAAAGGTCTGCAATGTGTAACTTATAAGATTATTTTGTATGTTTTATGCCATACTACAATTACTGCAATGTTTAACTTTTAGCTTTGTTCTTTCTTTCTACCTTGGTTTTAAGATTCTGTACCTAGGTACTTTGTACATAAGATGGTGCCTTGTGAGGTGACATTATACACTTTTTGCTGCACTCTTGTACTTCTGTACTTGAGTACATATGACAATAAAATCAGAATCAAATCAATATCAAAAAATCAACATAACTACATCCCTGCTCAAGTAAGGAGACCAAAATTGTGAACAATACACCAGGCGCTGTCTCACTAATGCCTTACACAGTTGCAGCAACACTTTCTGGATTTTGAGATAGTAGGAACTGCCGATGCTGGAGAATCTGAGATAACAAGGTGTAGAGCTGGATGAACACAGCAGGCCAAGCAGCATCAGAGGAGCAGGAAGGCTGACGTTTCGGGCCTAGACCCTTCATCAGAAATGGGGGAGGGGGAAGGGGATTCTGAAATAAATAAAGGGGGGGGGGGGGGAGGAGGATGGAAGATGGATAAAGGAGTAGATAGGTGGAGAGGAGACGGACAGGTCAAGGAGACGGGGATGGAGCCAGTAAAGGTGAGTGTAGATGGGGAGTTAGGGAGGGGATAGGTCAGTCCCGGGAAGACAGACAGGTCAAGGAGGCGGGGATGAGGTTAGTAGGTAGGAGGTGGGTGTTGGGGTTGAGGTGAGTGGAGGGGATAGGTGGGAGAAAAGATGGACAGGTCAAGGAGGCAGGGACGAGCTGAGCTGGTTTTGGGATGCGGTCGGGGGAGGGGAGATTTTGAAGCTTGTGAAGTCCACATTGATACCATTGGGCTGAAGGGTTCCCAAGCGGAATATGAGGTGCTGTTCCTGCAACCTTCGAGTGGCATCGTTGTGGCACTAGAGGACGCCATCCCTGCCTCCATGACCTGTCTGTCTCCTCTCCACCTATCTGCTCCTTTATCCATCTTCCATCTGTTCCCCCCCCTCTATTTATTTCAGAATCCCCTTCCCCTCCCCCATTTCTGAAGAAGGGTCCAGACCCGAAACGTCAGCTTTCCTGCTCCTTTGATGCTTTCTGGATTTTATACCCTATTGCTTTAGCAAAAAATGCCAAAATTCCATTTGCCTTCCTTATTACTTGCTGTACCTGCATACTAGTTTTCTGAGATTCATGCTCAAGGACACCCAGATCCCTCCTGCACTGAAGCACTCCGAAGTTCCTCTCCATTTAGTCAATGATTTGCCATTTGATTCTTCTGGCCAAAATGGATAACCTCGTAATTATCCATGAAGAATGGAATGGTTGGAAATAAAAGTTACGAACACTAAAGCACAGGTAAAGACCCTCTGTTTAGTGCAGAGTGTTCCGAGATACATGCAAATTCTAGCCACATTTTAATCCCTTCCAAAAATGATGTGATTTCCTGAGGAAGGTGTACATTTGATCTTGGGCCAATTTTGGGAATAGAATGCGGGATGTTGCTCTCCAGAATTCTTTATGCAATAAAACGTGATCCAGGAGGTCTCCCAAGCTGTGTTCAATGTGGTCCAGCACCTAACATGGACTGAGTGAACTTCACACCAGGCTGAAACAGGTCAAAGCTCCTATCTGAATGAATTCAGCGAATCAGTCTCCACAAACAGGCCAGCGTCCTGTTCATTAGATCTCAGGGAAAAGACCGACCTCCTGCTGCTGAAGCCAGGTTCTAGCTTTTGTTGAGCTGGAAATCGTGGCCCTTGGTCCTACCTGGACCAAAGTGTTTACACAGACACAATCCCAAATCTGAATCATTCTCAGTTAACCCCTCGCTTTCCGCAAAGCCAGGAAGTAGTGGCTTGTCACAGAGAATTCATTCTTTTGCTGGAAAGAGAGTCATGCCACACTCATAAGGACAAACAATCAACAGTCGGCCATTCTTACATTTTCCTGATGGGTGAAAGGTGGAAATCTTCAGCAACATATCCCTCTGTTCATCAAGATTTAGTTTTATCTCAGACTGCACTTTAATGCAAAGCCATGTAGGGCTTTGTATTTCATTTACATCTAGCTGGTCTTGTTCAAAGATGCTGATCCATGAGGATGGCTCAGTGGTTAACACTGCTGCCTCACAGCACCAGGGAACCAGGTTTGATTCTAGCCTCAGGCAACTGCCTGTGTGGAGTTTGCACATTCTCCCCGTATCTGCATGGGTTTCCTCTGGGTGCTCCGGTTTCCTCCCACAATCCCAAAATGTGCAGATTCTGTGGATAGCCATGTTAAGTTGTCCTGAAGTGTTCTAGGATGTGCAGGCTAGGTGGGTCAGCCACGAGAAATGCAGGGATGGGTGGGATACTCTTCGGACCCTCAGTACTAACTCAATGAGCTGAATGGCCCCTACCTTCACTATAGGGATTCCAAAAATTCCAAGTAACACATGGATAAAGACCTCAGCCATGTTTCTCCTAATGTCAGCTGTTATCCTTGCTTGCAATTTAAATGCTTGGGAGGGCCACAATATCAACTGATTTCACTCCAGTAAACAAGTGTTTTAGGTTTTAGCCCATTGCCTCAGTGTGGACTGCATAATGTTCTATGTGCGACTGTAGTTCAGTCCCACCATTGTTTATAGATGTTGCTTTTTATAAAACAGCTGGACTTCTGCATTCCCCTCCCCCTTTTCTGATGAAGGGTCCAGGCTTTCCTGCTCCTATGATGCTGCTTGGCCTGCTGTGTTCATCCAGCCCTGCACCTTGTTGTCTTGGACTTCTGCATTGCATTGGTTAGGCTACAGAGCCTACTAGTGATCAAAGGATTAAAGATGCACTTGTTTTGTTTTAGCTGCTAAATGGAGCCAAAGATGGACAAAGGCATCAATATCCTATTGTCGAGCTCAAAATATCAGTCTAAGAGCAGAGGAACTGGAGGGAGGCCATTCTGTCCTTGAGAGATTTCTGCTATTCAATTAAATCCCAGCTGACCTGTACTTTAACTCTCTGTCTTTGCTCCATCCCATTATACCCTTCTCAAACAAGAATCCTTCAGTCTGAGTTTTGAAATTGTCAGCCTCAATTCCTCTCCAACCTCAAATCTTTTGGTCAATAGAGTTCCAGACTTCCGCTTCCTTTAGACTGAAGAATTATTTGCCCGGCTTTAAGTTTAAGGTTTTGTTCCTTGTTCTAGATGTCAGCACTCCACTCTGCTGCACCAAACTTTTCTCCATCTACACCATCAAATACATTAATCACCTCAAACCAAAGCTCAAATAAACAACTTTCCAATGGTCTTCTGACAGCACATTCCAAACCCACGCCTTGCCTCTAAAAAGACAAGGGCTGCAGATACATGGGAACACCACCCTCTTGTAAAACACCACCCTGAGTTGGAAACATATCGCTTGGTCAAAATCATAAACTCCCTCCCTAAAAGCATCGTGGATCTGCCTAAACCTGCAAGTGCTTCAAGAAGGCAGCTCACCACCACCCTCTACAGGACATTTAGGGGTAGGCAATAAATTCTGGCCAAGCCCAATGATGCCCATTTCCCAAAAAAAAGGTTATCCCTCACTCTTAACCAAGGAAATACAAGTCATCTGTTATAATTTATTTGTTTGTGGGAAGTGGTGTCGCTGGCTAGGCCAATACTTGTTATGTTGAGATAGTAAGATCTGCCGATGCTGGAGTCAGAGATAAGCCAGTGTGAAGCTGAAGGAACACAGCGGGCCAGGTAGCATCAGAGGAGCAGGAAAGCTGACGTTTTGGATTGAGACCCTTCAGCTTTCCTGCTCCTCTGATGCTGCCTGGCCTGCTGTGTTCCTCCAGCTCCACACTGTGTTATATTTGTTATGTTGCCTTGTTTGGAGGGAAACTTTGCAAGTGGTGGTATTCTCCATGTGTCTGCTGTTCTTGTTCTCCTAGGCTCATCTTAAGTTAACTCTGTTAGTCCTGTTATCATTCCAGCGAATCTACAATTTGGTATCAGAGGGAAGCTGAGCATTCTGAACTGCACTATCACCGATAACTGGAGTAGAAAGTATTGGCTCTGAAGAGGTTAATTTTGGATACTGCATTTGTCTCCTCCTCCCAATCTGATCACATAATCATGGGTGGAGAATTGGAGAGTCCAGCTCTCAATCCCAATGGGGTCAGATGTGCCATGTCTGGCTCCTGTTAGTCTTAATAATTATGTCTATTCGGCCAATGTAACAGTTGTAGACCCCAGATGGATTACTTTATATAGTTCCTTTAGGAAGGATGTGAATATATTGGAGCGAGTACAGAAGAGATTTACAAGAATAGTTCCAACTTCAGGGACAAGGATAGATTTAAGAAGTTGGGATGGTTCTACCTGGAGAGAAGACAGAGGAGATTTGATAGAGGTTTTCAAAATCATGAGTGGGCTGGATCGAATAGACAGGGAGAAGCCAATCTCACTCAGAAAAGGAACAAGAATGAGAATCATAGATTTAGAGAAGCAAAGGTGAAATGAGGAAAAACTATTTTACTCAGTGAGTAGTTAGAGTTTGGACTGCACTACCGCATGTAAAGTGGAGGCAGGCTCAGTTGAGGTTTTCAAGAGGATGTTGAATGAGTATTTGGATAGAAATAATGGGAAGGGTGTGGGGAAAAAAAATCGGAAGGTTGAGAGTTGGTGATGATGCTCCTTTGAAGATTTAGTGCCAGCATGGTTGATGAATGGCCTCCTGTGCCATGTCTATGAGTCTATAACCTATGGTTATTAAGCAATAAATTATAGCTGGTTATGAAGGTGAGTGCCTCTTCTTGTTAAGACTCAGAAGAGCTCCATTCTCTACCACTGCTAATTGAACAGGGCCTCAGATCCTGTACAGAAAGGAGGATTGGTGGCAGCATTCTACCCCAACCATGAGTTTCTACAGACATGGAAGAGTAACCTTTGTCTTGCTGAGGGTGACTGGTGGGTTCTGAACACTCAATGATGTCCTTTGATATTGAATAGTGGTTTGCAATATGTATGATTTGTAATTGCTTTCCTACCCCAACAGTAATGTGGGTGAATGAGCTATTGGGCAGTAAGTCTTGACCAGGGAACCAAACTTTGCTCCTCCTCTACCTTTGGGCTGCTCTGACTTTGTTGTCAGGTCCTGGGGGGAAGAGAGGGGATCATCTATTCAACTGGGAGCAACTCCCAGAAATTTCCCAGCCTATAAACTGAGGAAATGTGTTGACTCAAATGTATGCTCTCACACAGCAGCTGGCTAAAGTCGTGTGTTTCATGGAACTACACAGGAACAGCCAGCCCAACTCTTTACATTTAACACCGTAAGTTGGCCCAATTGGTAGCATTAATGCTTCACAATGAACATCAGCTCTCACCCACTTCCCTCCACCTCGCCCTATCCTTCTGTTCCTTCCTCCCTTGAGTTTCTCTACCTCCTCCTCTTCACTTCAACCATCTTCCACAGCAATGAATTCCAAGTTGTAACCGTATTGGCTGAAGGAGCTTCTCCTGAGTTCCCTGCACAGGGACAAGTGACATTGCGACAGGTTACAGAGCTCAGGAGGAGAGAAACTGGGTGAGATTGCAAGGTTCACTCAAACAGAAGGTATAGACTGTCAACAATACTGTTTCCAGACTGGTCCAGGTGATGTCCCTGTTATGACAAGCAAGGCTTGCTTACTTAACCACCTCCTGCCTGTGACAGAGCCTCTGGGCTTTGATTGGCACTGGCCAGCAGATTTTGACACTGCCATTTGCAAGCATGGTCCATTCTAGGTAACAGCCTCTCACCAGCATGCGTTCATCTACTCCACATAGAATCCCTACAAGTGCAGAAACAGGCCATTCAGCTCATCAAGTCTGCATGAACCCTCCAAAAGGCATCCCACCCAGGCCCACCTCCCCACTCTATCCCTGTAACCCCATGGCTAATGCACCTACCCTGAGCACTATGGGATAATCCATCTAACCTGCATACTTTTGGACTCTGGGAGGAAACCAGAGCAAACCACACGGACACAGGGAGGTGACATGCAAACTCCACACAGACAGCCACCCGAGGCTGGGATCAAACCTGGGCCCCTGGCACTGCGAGGCAGCAACTCTAACCACTGAGCCACCGTACTGTCCAATATCAAAGCCATTCTGCCTGCCAACAATGATGTGATTGGCTCCCAGAGAAAAGCTGTCAGACTTTGGAAAAGGAAAGCGTTGTCCTTTCCTCTGCAGCTAAAGAAAAACCTCAAGTCTGAAGAGAGCAGTCTATTTCCCCTCTTTAATTGCTGTAAGCTGTGACTTTTAACTGGCAAGTTTGAAACATGGTAAATTGCAAATCTATGGCTCTATACATCCTGTAAGCAAGAGAAAAGGTAAAGTTGCCATAGGCCGACTGGACCATGGGGCTGCTGTCTCATTAGAGAGAGATGACTGGAGGTGAGTTTAACCTGAGGGTCACCGTGCCTCAGGTGAGGGTAGAGATTGAGAAGGAGAGCCCTTCATGGCATCCTTAGCCTGTGCCGGAATTGAACACATGCTGTGGGCATCACAAACCAGCTTTCCAGCCAACTGAGCTTACCAATTCCTGAGGTAAGCAAATGAAAGTACTTGGAGGAGGAAGACTGAAGAGAAGCAAGTCCTGAGAGCCAGGAGGTCATCTCAGTGAACCCTGTGGTAAGGAACCATTGGACTGCCTTCCTTCCCAGTCTTTCTCTCCATTCATAATATCAATGTTTTTTGATTATGGCCCTATATCTGTGTAGTTATTTTTCTTTATGAATCATAGAATCCCTACAATATGGAAGCAGGCCATTTGGCCCAATGAGTCCACGCCAACTCTCTGAAGATCATCCCACATAGACCCATACCCTATCCCTGTGACCTTGCATTTCCCATGGCTAATGCACATAACCTACACATCCCTGAACACTATGAGCAATTTAGCATGGCCAATCCACCTAACTTGCACATCTTTAGGCTGTGGGAGGAAACCAGAGCACCCGGAGGAAACCCACGCAGACACGGGGAGAATGTGCAAACTCCACACAGACAGTCACCTGAAGGTAGAATTGAACCCAGGTCCCTGCTGCTGTGAGGCAATAATGCTAACCACAGAGCCTCTGTGCTTCCCCAAGGAGATTAGATTTTTAACAAGTGGAGTTATATATCAACACATCATGGTTGTTTACTTGTTGCCATAACTTATTTATTTGTAATAAATAGTAATCTTTGTAAAGTACAGAGAGCTGGCCCATACTTTGTGTTCATCTGGATCTAAAAGACAGGGAAGTAGTGTGCTTTTATAAAATCTTTGACTTTTGCGACAGCTACAGGAGTAGTGGGTCTTAATTTCATTCTCATTGAGGGGTAATAGGTCACGGACTAAGGACAGAATCGAGGATTTTCTTTTTCTCTCTGGGCTGGGGAGTCTTTGTAACTCTGTGCCTCAGAGTCTTGGGTCACTGAATATTTTGAAGGTGTTCAGAAGTAGATTCCTCACTAACAAGGGAAGTCAAAGCTTACTGGGGGTATGTGAGAAAGTGGACTTGAGGCTACAAGGAGATCTGCCGTGATCTTATTCAATGACGGAACAGGCTGGAGGGGCTGAATTGCTCCCTCCAAATTTATATGTTTGTATGTACCTATGCCCGAAGATCCACCATGTGCAGATCAGCATTTGATGCTAAATTCTAACAGCTAGCGCCACTCTCTGAGCTGTTGTCTGTGAACACTGGAATAACTCTCCGAAGATGCAGACTCTGGATATCTGAAAGCACAATAGCTGAAGGGGATGGCTGTTCTGGGAGAATGGGATGGGGAAGGAAAGCAAGAGGTCTATTGTCACTTGGTCCACAACGTTTGCTGCATGCCAGCTGTCAGGGTGAGAAGGGCCATACGGCAGGAGAGCATCATCTGCAATGGTCTTTAATGCATGGGCTCTGTCACATTCAATGCTTTTGTTTGTAGAACAACCTCTCCCTCAGACTCAGTGCATGGAGTTACACTGGGCCATTGCTAGTTCTCTGGTTGGACTTTCCCTGGTGGCTAAATCTGCTCCAGGAGAGACGGCTGGCGACTTGTAAAATTCTTCAATGGAATGTTATATTTGATTGGCTCGCCAAGCTGGTTTGTTGTTAATCAGACGATTCATTACCATGCTGGGTAACATCATCAGTGCAGCCTCCAATGAAGCGCCGTTGTGTTTCCTCGCCTGTTATTTAATCTCTGGAGTCAGTGGGAAAGCCACGAAGAAAGCCATCAACAAACACATAGAGCTCGACCCCATATACACTCCACTGCGAAGGAAAACCAGAAGTGAGGTAATCCAGCCCAATGGACACCAGAGTTCAAATAATAGGTGGGAAAACACAACGGCACTTCATCGGAGGCTGCACTGATGATGTTACCCAGCATGGTAATGAAACGTCTGCGGAACAACGAACCAGCTCAGCGAGCCAACCAACCACAACATCCACAATCCAAGCTACAAATTTACTCTAAAAAAAATCTTCAGTGGAATGGATTGTGTGTCTTTGGCTAGGAGATGATGGTGAGCCACATTTGCAAATTGCTGCAGCCCATTCGGTGTAGGTGGACCCATAATGCCATGAGTGAAGGTTTTCCAGGATTTGGACCCAGCAACATTGAAGGAACGGCGATAGATTTCCAAGTCAGGATGGTGAGTGGCTTGGAGGGGAACTTGCAGGTAAATGGTGTATCTGCTGCCCTTGTCCTTCTAGATGGTAGATGTTGCAGGCTTGGAAGATGCTGTCTAAGGAGCCTTATTGATTTGCAGCAGTGCATCTTGTAGATTGTACACACTGCTGCTACTGAGCATCAACAGCAAAGGGAGAGACTACTGAAGGTGTTAGATTTGGTGCCAATCAAGCGGCCTGCTTTCTTTGAGATGGAGTCAAGCTTCTTGGGTGTTGTTGGGGCTGCACTCACCCAGGCAGTATTCCATCACACTCCTGACTTGTGCCTTGTGGATGGTAATCTGTTTATGGAGAGTCAGGAAGTGAGCTAGAATTCCCAGTCTCTGACCCGCTTTAGCAATCATACTGTTTAATACCAGTTTCTGGTCAATGGTATCCCCAAGGATGTTGGTACTGGGGGTGGGTATGGTACGTGTTTCACTGTGCTTAGCAATGATGCTGGTAGTAACGGAAGATACAATCTTTACAGTGTGGAAGCAGGCCATTCAGCCCATTGAGTTCACACCAGCCTTCCGAACAGCATCCCACCTGAAGCCACAGCCCTGCTCTATCCCCGTAACCCTGCATTTCCCATGGCCAAACCACCTAACCTGCACATCTTTGGACTGTGGGAGGAAACTGGAGCACCCGGAGAAAACCCACGCAGACACGGGGAGAATGTGCAAACTCCACACAGACAGTCACCCGAGGGTGGAATCGAACCCAGTCCCTAGCAATGTGACAATGTGGATGAATTGTAGTGGCTGGGTGCCAGGTGCAAGCCCTGAGTGAAACTGAAGGAGTGTTGGGAGTGTGCAGCTTTGAGCACGAGAGGGGCTGGAGGTTTGTTGAGGCACAAGCTGTGACAAGAAGGTGCATTCACTAATCTTGACTGCCCCTGTGAGGTCATTAAAGCTCTTCCAGCAGTGTCAGGGTCTCACAACCAGGGTTCGGAATTGATCTACCCCACCACTTGTTTGCATGCCCACTGGAGGGTCTGCCTTGAGGACACAGTCTAAGAATAAGGGATAAGCCATTTAGGACTGAGATGAGGAAGGATTTCTTCACTCAGAGAGTTGTGAACTTGAGGAATTCTCTACCACAGAAAGCTGTTGGATAATTTGTTAGATATATTCAAGACAGAGCTGACATGGCCCTTATGGCTATAGGGATCAAGGGGTACAGTGAGAAAGCAGGAATGGGATACTGAAATTGCATAATCAGCCATCATCATATTGAATGGTAGTGCAGGCTCGAAGTGCCAAATGGCCTACTCCTGCTCCTATTTTATATGTTTCTATGACTCCTGCCCCTAATATAGCTGCATGGATTCTCTCTGTCCTTTCAGCCTGGTTACAAATGCCCCTATCACTGCATCTCTGAGAATTGGAACCCTGTCCTTGAGCAGATGTTCCAATTCCTGTTCGTATTTGCATCCATGTCAATATACAAGGTAGCTCACTTTCGAGAGACAAGCTGCCTTTAAGATCTGGTGGTTAGCTGCAATACATTCTAACCTTGCACACTCCTAGGCTCCCTGGTGAGGGTTCAGTCAGCTGAGGGAATCCCACTGGGCTCTGCACTCACTTCATTTTTTAATGAGGAGCTAAAACAGTTTGCTTACTGCCTGTAGCTCCACAGCAGGTCAGCTATCATTGCTCTCGACACTCAAAAATAAGTAATGATAAATTTCTACTTGTCACATTTGAAAATGATTTTTTTTTTAAGTGTCCTGTATGGCAAGGAAGGGAAGTGCCAAATACACTGGGGATGAGAGCTATTGGAAACCAATTCAAATCTAAACAGTTTAGGCAAACAAGCCAAAATTCTGTCCTCACAAATAAAGAACTATTAAAAAGAAATTAAGCTTTTCCATCCCTGAAAGTATTCTGGGCAAATAAATCCAACTGGTTCAGCCATGAAAACAGTAAGGTAGCTTATCCAAATTTATGGAAAAGAGGAATGGAATCAGACAAGAGTCAGCACAAAACAATCCCATATTTCCCTTGTTCCTTTCTTGCCCTGTGCCTGAAACAGATGGACATTTAAATTGCATTTTTCTGCATGTGGGTGTGTGCAGCATGGGGCCAGATAACAGTCCTGAAGGGATTCTCGGCACTGCTGTGTCACCTGCTGACCAACACAAAGGATGATTGTCTGATATCTATATTCTGACAAAGCTACGCAGCATCCAAATGAAGCAAACTGCTCCAAGCTACATCCTATCTTCAATAATGTTGCTACTTATAGTCCAAGCTGAGATTTCTTCTCGTGATCTGAGATCTAATGTGTTGCTTCATTGGACAAGGGCTGATTGCTTCATGCCCTATCCAGCTTGTCATCTCTGTCTCACTCTCCCACTATTTCCAAACATTTTCTGTCGTATTTTCTTGTCCCTTCTTATTTCAGCGTTGTGCTGGTGAATGGTGTTCAGTTGCTACTTGAAATATCCACTTGGCAGCACCAACACCGCCCCTGCCACCCAACCACTCCCCCAGATCAGGGTATAGATGAAAGGCCCCACTGCTGTGGCTAACATCGACCCCCTACTGCACCCGTACTGCAGTCTGAGGATTTTCTGTTTGTTTCACAGGAAAAGGAGGAGGCCATTCAGCCCCTTCAACTTATTCCAGGGGGTGATGGGAGGAGGTTTGGGGTGGGGATGGAGTGGGACAAGGGGGACTATTGGACAGGCTGGCGTTATGGCGGAAGATGGGGTATTGGGGAGGGTGGGGCAAGGGGGAGGGTATGGGGGAGAGTGAGGGAATGGAGGTGGGTGGGGTAAGGGGGAGGGTATGGGGGAGAGTGAGGGAATGGAGGTGGGTGGGGTAAGGGGGAGGGTATGGGGGAGAGTGAGGGAATGGAGGTGGGTGGGGTAAGGGGGAGGGTGAGGGTATGAGGAGAGTGAGGTTATAGGACAGGGTAGCGAAATGAGATTGGGGAGGGTGAGGATAAGGGGGAGGATGAGGGTTTTGGGGAGAGTGGGGTAAGGGGGAGAGTGAGTATAAGGTGAGAGTGAGGATTTGGGGGAAGGTGAGAGTATTGTGGAGGGTGAGGGTATGGGGGGCAGGGTGGGTATTGGGGAGGGTGAGGGTGTGGGGGTTGGTGAGAGAATGGGGAATGGTGAGGGTTTGGGGGAGGGAGTGGGTATTGGGGAGGGTGAGGGTATGGGGGAGGGTGGTGTCTTGTGCTGTGGGACAATTGCTGTGGATGAGTGTATGTGATGGACATGGGGAGATGGTGAAGTTTCTTTTTAAAGGACCAGCTGGATCTTTGAACAATAACTGTGGGTGAGTCACGCAGCCTGTGGGTTTGGATTCATGGTAAACTGTCAGCACAGTTTAGTTGTGAAAGCTGGTGGAACAGAATCGCTCTGAAATCAGCTCATGCTGCAGGTGGACACTATCTGTCCAACAACTATTCCAAATATTCCAGCTATTCCTGATGCACATTGCAGAAAGACGCCTCCATCCACATTTGTTTCTCATTTAAAACAACGTTTTCGAATGTAGAGTCAAGTGTTGTAACAAAAAACATGAAGTTCATGAAGAACTGGGTCTGCATTTTGTTTGGGACCAAGCACCCCAATGGGGTGGGCTGATGGGTGAGGGGAAAGGGGAAAAGAAGGAAAAGGAATATTCAGAATGAGAGAGGGAGAAAGTTGAACACAGACTGGAATACTAAAGGATGTTAGCATATCCCAGAAATTCCGAATTTGTCAAGTTCAAATCAATTGGGATTTAGGGGAAGAATGTACATTTTTTTAAAAAAGAGCCAGGTCAGGCCTCTCTAACCCAACATCCCAACCTGGAATGGTCACATTGTGGGGAAAGAATTTTACCCCCTTGACAAGGCCATCGATGACCAGGCAGATGGGAGAGGTGGGGGAAGAGGGAATGTTAGAGGCAAGAGATGGGCAAGGTGAAAGAGTGGGGTTTGTGAGGCAGGGAGATGGGGACAGTGTGGTAGGAGGGGCAGGGGAATGGACGCAGGATGTACTGTGTAGATGGGAACTCTAGGGTCAGGATTCCTACGTTGTGAGATATTTTCTTTGGAACTAGGTATTCAGTTGGTGTATAAATACATACTGTACTGAGGCAACTCATTTGCCTGGGCCAATGTTTAATCATCATGGAATCATCATAGAACACTACAGTACGGATGGAGGCCATTCAGCCCTTGAATCTACACCGACCCTCCAAAGAACACCCTAGCCAGGTCCAGTCCTTACCCTATCCCTGTAACCTCACAAATGTCCGAAGCCCACCCGTCCTTTTGTAAGGATGGTCTCCTGATGGCAGCTGTTGATCTTGGTCCCAACATCAGCACAGACTTGATGGGATGAATGGCCTCCTTCTGCAGCATTGTACCTCTCAGACACCTTGTACGTCTGCCTAACACTCAGTGTCCAGACAGAAGGACAGCTTGGCCATGATGTTGAAGACCTGGAAAGTCTGGAGTGAATAGGGCTGGAAGAGAGACTGAAAGTGTGGAAAGTCGGGTCAGGGTGGGGTAGGGTGGAAAGGGTGTCGATGCGGGTGAGGTAACTAAGGATCTGGCCAGGTGGGTGAAGGTTCAGTGGGGGAGCATTTCGAGAGTAGTGACCATAATACCCTGAGTTTTAAGATACTCATAGATAGGGATAACAGCAGTCCTCAGGTGAAGGTGTTAAAATTGGAGGAAGGCGAACAACAACAATATTAAACAGGAACTGGAGAATTTTGATTGGAGGCAGCTGTTTGAGGGTAAATCCACATTGGAGATGTGGGAGTATTTCAAATGGCAGTTGATAAGAGTTCAGGAGCGGTATGTTCCTATGAGAATGAAGGATAGGTATGGGTGAGGTAGGTGAACCATGGATGACCAGGAACGTTATGACCTCGATCAGAAAGATAAAGGAAGCATATGTAAGGTCTAGGACGATGCAAACTGATGAAGCCTTTAAGGTGTATAAGAAAACTAGGAAAAAACATAAGCAAGGAATTAGAAGGACTAAAATGGGTCACGAAAAGTCATTAGCAAATAGGATTAAGGAGAATCCCAAGGTCTTTTATACATATATGAAAAGCAAAACGGTAGCCAGGGAAATGATTGGCCCACTCAAGGACAAAGGAGGGAATCTATGTCCAGAGCCAAAAGAGGTAGGTGAGATCCTACTTTGTGTTGGTATTCACCAAAGAGAAGGAACTGGGGGACGATGATCTCAGGGAAGGGAGTGTCGAGTTTCTAAGCCAAGTTGCTATTAGAGGGGAAGTGGTGCTGTCTGTCTTAAAAAGTATTAAGATAGATAAGCCCCCGGGTTCTGATGGAATCTAACCCAGAATATTGAGGGAGGCAAGAGAATAAATTGCTGGAGCATTGACAGATATCTTTGTATCCTCTTGGCCAGAGGTGAGGTCCCAGAGGACTGGAGAATAGCTAATGTTGTCTGTTTGTTTAAGAAGGGTGGCAGGGATAATCCTGGAAATTACAGGCCTGTGAGTCCCACATCGGTGGAAGGGAAATTATTGGAAAAGATTCTCAGGGACAAGATCTATAAACATTTAGAAGCAAATGGACTTATGAGTGATAGACAACATGGTTTTGTGCAGGGGGTGGCCATGTCTCACTCACTTTATTGAGTTATTTGAGGAGGTGACGAAGATGACTGATGAGGGAAAAGCAGTTGATGTTGTCTACATGAGCTTCAGTAAAGCCTTTGACAAAGTCCCTCAAGGGAGACTGGTACAAAAGGTGAAGTCACATGGTATCAGGGGTGAGCTGGCAAGATGGATACAGAACTGGCTCAGTCATAGGAGACAGGGCGTAGTGGTGGAAGGATGTTTTTCAGAAAACAAACCCAGTCTATACAACCTTTATTCATAATTAAAATCCCCCATACCAGGCATCATCCTGGTAAACCTTTTCTGTACCCTCTCCAAAGCATCCACATCCTTCTGGTAGTGTGGTGATCAGAACTGTACGCAATATTCCTTGTGTGGCCTAACTAAAATTCTGTAAAGCTGCAGCATAACTTGTCTATCCTTATACTCAATGCCCCCTCCAATGAAGGCAAGCATGCCATAAGCCTTTTATACGACCTTATCTACCTGTGCTGCCACCTTCAGTGATCTGTGGACCTGCACGCCCAGATCCCTCTGCATATCATTACTGCAGCCAAAGGAGCAGCTGGGGCACCTCCCCTCAGCTGGGTGATGTTGCAACCCATAACAGCTCAGTGGGGACACAGCGGCCTGAGCACCTTCACGCTGTCTGCTGCCGTGAAACCCAACGTGACTGTCCACTGTATAATTTCCACCTGTACTTGACCTTCCAAAATGCATCACCTCACATTTGTCCAGATTAAACTCTATCCACCTCCAACTGATCCCTATATCCTGCTGTATCCTCGGATAATACTCCTCACTGTCTGCAACTCCAACAATCTTTGTATTGTCCGCAAGCTGACTAATTAGACCAGCTCCATTTTCCTCTAAATCATTTATGTAGACAAAGAACAGCAGAGATCCCAGCACTGATCCCTGTGGAACACCAAGTTTTTCACACAAGGGGTGGTGAGTGCCTGGAACGCGCTGCCAGAGGAAGTTGGTGGAAGCAGACACAATAACAGCATTAAAGAAGCACCTCGACGAACACATAAATAGGAAGGGAATAGAGGGATATGGATCCTGTAAGTGAAGACTGTTTTAATATGGAAGGAAAAATGTGTCAGTGCAGGCTTGGAGGGCCGAAGGGCCTGTTCTTGCGCTGTATTGTTCCTTAGGTGTGAAGAGGACGATTGCTTCCCCTGTGATGACTGTTTGGCAAGTGAGGAATTCTGTTGACCGTGTGTAATATCTGAACTATGGTTCAGGATTAGCAATCTGCTCAGTGCATTTGAGGTGACCATTTTGCTTCCAGCACTGTAGCAGATGCCACATTCATGTTCTTGTAATTTTAGCAGAATTTGTTGCAGTCTAGGTGATTCATTTGTCAGTGTTTTGCCACAAATCATTTCCGATAGTTTGTGATTGGTTTCCACTGAGGGAAGAATTTGGTGCCCCTGGACATGACATTCACCTTTCCCCGTGCTGGAACCTTGTGTGGCCACCTCTTTGAGGAGAGGTTTAGACATCCTGAATCTAGATATAGCTTGATGGTGTCTGTCATCCTTTACACACATGTAAGCAATTTGCTTATGGACCAAATGCAGGCAAATGGGACTAGTTTAATTGTGAAAACTGGGCAGCATGGGCACGTTGGGCCAAAGGGCCTGTTTCCATGCTGTGAACTCTATGACTGTATGTATGATGGAATATTGTGATACTGAATACCAGAACAAATGTTTTGTGCTCTATGTTGGAAGAATTGGATTGTGCTTGCTATAGATTGCTAGATTTACATCCGACAGCAACTGGTTTAACATTTTACTTGATCCACACTCCCCACAATGTCTGTGAACCATTGACTTCCAGGATCATTTTCCTCCTTGGGTCAGAGTGTAGTTTTCCGCTGACAATACCTGCTTGTTTCAGAGACTGCAACATAAGTTGATGGTGCCTCCTGCCCAACATATGGTACGTCCTTCTTTAGGAGCTCGTTGGACAGTGACGCTATGGTGTAAAATGTACAGGGTCAAGAAGTTGAAGACTCCAAGACATCTCTGTAGTTCTGCTTTGTCTTGTGGTGTGAGCTTTTGTTTTACATCTTCAAGTTTGCGTAGTTTGGGGCAGATTCCAGAATATACAGGGCCAAAAAATTCAATCTGATTTACATCCACCTTGCTGTTGAAATCATGTCCTTCATGGTGAGTTTCCACTACCAGTGAGTGAATGTTCTGATTGTGCACTTTTTCTGCTTTGCCCTTGACCACGATATCGTCAGCAGTGCATATACATTCACACACAATTTCTGTAATTCCATCCATACGTTGCTAGAACAGATTTCAAGCAGCAGATAAACCAAAAGGGAATCTCAGGAAGCAGAATCGTGCACGTGACATTATGTCGTGACATCCTGAGGCATTCTGACAGTGTCATTGGACTGGAAACCTTCCCTCTGCTTTCTTCCTGCAGATAAAGTCATTGAGTCATAAAGCCACACAGCACGGAATCAGACCCTTTGGACCAACTCGCGCATGCCAACAATGCTTCCCAAAATAACTAATCCCACTTATCTGCTTTTGGCCTATATTCCTCTAAACCTTTCCTATTCATGTACATGTCCAAATGTCTTTTAAATGTAACTGTACCTGCACCTACCATTTCCTCTGGCAGTTCATTCCACTTATGATTCCTGTACTAACACACAGGGCTCACTGAAAACTATTACTTACCCATTTTTAACTGTATTGAAAATACTCCGCTTCTGTTCTTTTCTTCCCAAGGTGGATGATTCCCACTTTATACTCCATTAACTCTAATCTTGTTCATTAAAGTCATAGAGCCATACAGTACGGAAACAGACTCTTCGCTCCAACTCGTCCATGCTGACCAGATATCATAAATTAATCTAGTCCCATTTACCAGCATTTGGACCATCTCCCTCGAAATGTTTCCTATTCATATACCTATCCAGATGCCTTTTAAATGTTGTAGTTGTACCAGTCTCCAACAATTCCTCTGGCACCTCATTCCATATACACACCACCCTCTGCGTGAAAAAGTTGCCCCTTAAGTCTCTCTTATATCTTTCCCCTCTCACCTTACACCTATGCCGTCTTGTTTTGGACTCCCACACCCTGGGAAAAAGTCCTTCGCTATTCACCCTATCCATGCCCCTCATGATTTTATAAACCTTGATAAGGTCACCCTTCACATCACTTTGCAGCCTCACATCCCCCTCCAGGCTTACTTTCCCAAATATCTAAAGTTTTTTGGGATCTCAAGGTATGTTATAATGAATAGCTTATCCAAGCTAGTGAAACCGATTGCGAGCACAGATCCCAACATTGATCCTCACAATACCCTGCTCGTTATAGCTTCTGAACTTAGAAAATAACTGCTTATTCTGTGTTTTCTGTCTCTTAACAAATTCTCAATCTATGTCGACAGATGCTGCCAGACCTGCTGCGTTTCTCCAACAATTTCTGTTTTCACTTCAGATCTGCAGCATCTGCAGTTCTTTGTTTTAATTTGACTTGCTGAGACTCCTTGGTTGCGTGATTCAATCAAAATCTAGCTTTAGCGTTCACCTCGGGGGAGAATGTGATGCCTGTGAACTTAGGATTCACCTCCTACAGTGCTGCTGCCTTGTGTGGCCACCTCTTTAAGGAGAGGTTTAAACATCCTGAATCTAAACAGATGGCACGGTGGCTCAGTGGTTAGCACTACTGCATCCCAGCGCCAGGGACACAGGTTCAATTCCACCCTCGGGCGACTGTCTGTGTGGAGTTTGCACATTCTCCCTGTGTCTGCGTGGGTTTCCTCCCACAGTCCAAAGATGTACAGGCTAGGTGGATTGGCCATGCTAAATTGCCCGTAGTGTTCAGGGATATGGAGATTAGGTGGGTTATAGGGGGATGGGTCTGGGTGGGATGCTCCAAGGGTCGGAGTGGGCTTGTTGGGCCAAAGGGCCTGTTTCCGCAGTGTAGGGATTCTATGTCCTGATTGTGTCTGTCGTCCTTTCCTCATGTGTAATTGAACTACACCAGTGTGTGTGATGATCAGGTGATGCCATTACATTCTGTATCACCCAGCTCTTGTATATGAATGTTGCTCATTCCAGGAAGGCCGATCACAATGTAGCATTACCTTTGAATCACCCAAAAGCAATGAATCTATTCAGGTGCTACTTATTGCTGGCCAAATCTTCCATTGCACACACACACCCTGATGCCAAGCTGTCCCCACTGGTTAAACAAAATTACAGTGTGAACAGACTATAATACATGTTGGTAGGTTACTTTTTAAAAAGTGTAGCAATCACTTGTACAATCCTTGGTTTTTAAGACAGTCCAGTTCCCATTTTAATCAACAACCAAACGTACTGAAAGATAAAATGACATGATCTTCACACTATTATATACAAAAGGACATTTGTAAATCATGTGGGAAATTCTAAGCTGTAATAAGATGTTGCCTGTGGTTCGTAAACACCCTTCCCAAATTCCAGTATGTTCTAGCCCCGTGTGGAAAACATTAACCAGAATTTCCTGAAAGACAGAGCAGCGAAAGTAGGCCACTTGGCCCATCAAATCTGCTCTGCCATTCGATAAAATCATGGCTGATCTGATAGCCCTCAACTCCACTTTCCTGCCTTTTCCCCATAACCCTCTGATTCCTTTACATTGTCCAGAATCCCCCTCCTCCCACCCCAAATCATTGCAAAGCTGCTTTAACAGAAGCCCAGCTTTCAGTGACTGGGACATTGACATGTCTCGCTGCATTTGGGAACGGGAGAGAGAAATCTTTAAAATAAATAATTTTTTTGAACGAAATATTATCTTGGCAGCAAAGAAAATTGCGTAAGTTATGTCGTTAGCACGAGCATACAAAGATTCTGAACAGAACCATTCCTTTGCAAATAGGACGAAGAGGAAATATTCATCCCAGGATTCAATAATGAACAAATAAAATAATGAAAAGGCCCATTCATGTTCCCTGTACTGGAAACTGAACTTTGTCCTTAGGCTACAAGGAGCAAGTCTGCCTGTGGAACTGCGAATATGAACATCGATTTATAATATGAAAATTGATTAGCACAGTTTTTGGATTGAAGCCAGGCTGTTTAATGTTAACATGAGGACGTGTTGTGGAATCTTACAATATAAATACTGCAGTATGAACTGGTTCATGTGGAGAGTTCCTCTATGCCTGAGCATTATCCAGTGCACAGGATCCCAATCTAACACCAGCCTCCTGTCAACATCGCCACATCTGAATCCCAGCAAGTGTGGGGATGGGGCAAGTTAACTCTGTAGGGAGGAGACAGTCACAGGCCAGGTTTGAATATGCTGAGTGGCAGTACCATTTTGATGAGGGTGAGAACAGTCTGCTCCTGCTCTGAGATTCCTGCAGTTAGCTGCTTTTATCATTCATTCTCAGCCCATTTAAAGTCTGAGTCCAGATAGTCCCGGGGAGCACATTCCCTTCAATCCAGACTTTCCCAGGAATACACGACAAATAATCAAAACTTGAACGTTCACACGATGAAAGACACATTAATCTTCCTGTAGCCACTAGGGACCAGGGTCTGACTGAGAAATGTCAGTGATCAGTGAGTGCAAAGTGATTCCTTAACTTTGCGTGAGCCTCTCATAAAACTGAGCTCACCATTTAGAAAAAAAAATGCGACCAGATTTACAGAACACAATTCCGATTTTAGCCTTGGCTTATGGCCGTGCTGCTCATTTATTTTCTTTCCACTAACCCTTGCTTGCTTGTGAAGGGTTGAACAAGAGTTGACCTCTCCATGGCCAATCACAGTTACAGCATCTCAGTGGGGGATAAGGGGGAACGGCGGGAGAATGAGGTAGTAGGTGTCAAAAATGGTGTTTAAACATATAAAAAAATCAATAAAAGTTAATTAGCGAGAAAAGGCTGAGATTTACAAGAGTAGCAGAAGGACCTGAGCTCCCAAGTGGGTGATAACCAGTGAACCACTCTGTTAGAATAGGAAGAAGGATGATGACCTCATCCACGACTGTACAATAGACTGTCTTTACTATGAACAGACTCTCTGACTGCACCAACACATTGATTTCCAAATCCTCCCTCTTCATCTTGAAAGTGTTTTGATGGCCTGACATTGCCTACACACACTAAAACCGACATGCTTCCAAGAGGCAGTTCACCTTCCCAAGAGCCAGTGTCCTGCTGCCCCGCTCAATATTCATCCAAGAGAAACTTCGCCAAGAGAAAGAAAAGATACCAGAGTTGCTGTTCCTTTTACTCCTTGCCATTTTCCTGATCTTCCTCATCACAAACAAAACCAAAGTTGCTGGAAAAGCTCAGCAGGTCTGGCAGCATCTGTGAAGGAAAAAACAGAGTTAACGTTTTGGGTCCAGTGACTCTTCCTCAGAACCCTCCCTGATCACAAACTGGCCGTTGCACTTGCTACAGGAAGATTGAATAGATACACCAAAAAACATTTGTAGGATTCGCCACACTACCGGAAGGATGTGGTGGCTTTGGAGAGGGTACAGAAAAGATTTACCAGAAGGTTGCCTGGTATGGAGGGCATTAGATATGACAAGAGGTTGGAGAAACTTGGGTTGTTCTTACAATGGAGGTTGAGGGGCGACATGATAGAGGTCTGCAAGGTTATGAAGGGCGTGGAAAGACTGGACAGTCAGAAGCTTTTTCCCAGGGAGGATGAGCCAATTACCAGGGGCCATGGGCTTAAGGTGCAAGGGGCAAGGTTTAAAGGTAATGTACGAGGCAAGTTTTTTACACAGAGGGTGGTGGGTACCTGGAACTCGCTGCAGGGGAAGGTAGTGGAAGCAGATACTATAGTGACTTTTAAAGGGCGTCTTGACAAATACATGAATAGGATGGGAATAGAGGGATATGGTCCCCGGAAAGGTAGGGGGTTTTAGTTGTAATGGGCAGTATGTCGGTGCAAGCTTGGAGGGCGGAAGGCCCTGTTCCTGTACTGTAATTTTCTTTGTTCTTTGTTCTTTGTAAGGTTTGAGGGGCGCAGGGCACTGATTTAAATGTGACTGGCAAAAGAATTACAGGCAAATTGAGGGCAATTCTTTGGCGCAGCAAATGGTTGGGATCTGGAATTCACTGCTTCAGAGAATGGGGCAATCAGGTTCACTCGTGATTTTCAGAAGGGCACTGGATCATTATCTGAAAAGAAAGATTTTTGGGGGAGAAACACTAGGTGAGTTGCTCTGGCAGAGAGGCAGCACAGATTTGATGGGTTGAATGGCCTCCTGCTGGGCAGTAACTACACGAAAATTCTATTCTACAATTTGCAAAATGGACTATAATTCAAAAGTGCCAGAGGTGAGGGGCTTGGCAGGGAAATAAAAGGGGAAACATGCTGCATTAGAATGAATTGACGATTGTATCAGAATGACCAAACAGGAAATCTTCACTGATGCTTTCATGATGTCGCCAAATGAAGCAATCAAGGAATGCCAAGCCCTTGGGGCCTCTGAGACCAGAAGGGAATTACCTTCAGCAAAGCTCCATAACTCCTTTGGAAAGATTGTCCACGTTTTTGGCCGGGGAGACTGTGAGTGTGTGTGTGTGTGTGTGAGATTGAGTGTGATTGTGTGTGTGTGTGTGTGTGTGTGTGTGTGTGCGTGTGTGTGTGC
>NC_063350.1:6751229-6791819 GCF_021869965.1 Rhincodon typus
TGTGTGTGTGTGTGTGCGCGTGTGAAAGCCAAGGGATCCAAAAATAGAGTTATTTACCTCAGTGAAGAGAGAGAGAGTCTTACATTGTAGACCAGGCCAAAGAACATCCATGTGACGGACCCTGACACCAATCGTTTTGACCCAGCAAGGACATCCTCTCCCACTCTGAACAATGAGTTTGACTGATGAGGGGAAGGTCGACTGTGTACGAGATGCTGAAAATGTCCAACATGAAATGTATTTAGCCAGTGTAAACACACTCTACACACTGGAGCTTAGCCAGTCACACATATGTGCTGTGCAAGCTCATTACCTCCTCAACAGAATTCCAGTGCACCGACACAAGGACGGCTGGAAATTGATGTGCGGAGACACTGAGAAGTACAGCGTCTCAGTGTACAACTGAACAAACAGAGCTCGAGGGGCTGGATACTTGGCAATGCTGCAGTAAGCCGTGCCAATACAAGGCTTCATGTCCATGTACTAACTATACAGTTACCTGTACAGGAGAATGAAGAACAGAGGCTTCTTGTTCCAGCAGGACTTGCACATCAAGGGCCTATGTTCCCTGCTACAACTTTGGGCTATTGCCCATTACCAATTGAGGGGGCCACAGCAGATGGAGGCTGAAGATTTTTGCTGGCTCCAAACTGGAGCTGAAACATTCATAGAGATTTAGTTTCCAGCAGGGAGAAAGCTTTAAAGACCACAGAAAAATGTACTTTGTAGTTGTTACAGTTCCACTGGTGAATCCATTCTTCTCCCTGTCTTCCATTCGTGCTTAAATAAAGAGGGTGGTTGTATGACAGCATTAAGACTAGGGGCAGGACTTGACCATTCAGTCCACTCAGAGCCTGTTCCACTACTCAGTAGGATCATGGCTAATCAGTTCTAGGCCTCAGCTCTACTTTCCTGGTTGTTCACTGTAGCTCAAGATTTTTATAAAATTCGTTCACAGCATGTAAGAATCACTGGTCACGCTAGTATTTATTGCCCATCCCTAATTGCCCAAGGACAGTTAAGAGTCAACCATATTGCTGTGGGTCTGGAGTCACATGTAGGCCAGACCTGGTAAGGATGACAGTTTCCTTCCCTAAAGGGCATGAGCATCACCCACTGTGAAAATATCATGAGGAATTATTGAGAGAGTCAAGTACAAATCTGCAGGAGACAGACCTAATGCTAGGTTCTTATATGATTTGTGGCAGTGAGTACCTTATTCTGATAACCTGTTGATAATTACAAGAATGCAATAAACTATATCTTGCTTACTCTACAAGACTCTTTTTATAGAGTCATAGAGTTATACAGCATGGAAACAAACCTTTCGGTCCAACTCATCCGTGCTGACCAGATATCCTGATCTGACCTAGACCCACTTACCATTATTTGGCCCATATCTCTCTAAACACTTCCTATTCATACACCCATCCAGATGCCTTTCAAATGTTGTAATTGTACCAGCCTCCACCACTTCCTCTGGCAGCTCATTCCATACCCACACCACTCACTGCGTGAAAAAGTTGCCCTTCAGGACCCTTTTAAATCTTTCCCCTCTCACCTTAAACCTACGACCCCTGGTTTTGGACTCCCCCCCCTGGGGAAAAGACCTTGGGTATTCACCCTATTTATGACCCTCATGATTTTATAAACCTTTAGATCAGCAGGTGCTCCCATCACATACAGTAGATCTTGTAAGGCCCCAAAAGAACCTACACACTATCTGTTTATTCATTCAAGGGATATGGACCTCATTGGCTGGGCCAGTATTTATTGCCCAGCCCCTAAATGCCCTTGAGGTTCTGAGTTGCCTTCATACACTGCTGCAGCCCTTGTGGTTTAGGTACACTGTGCATTATTAGGCAGGGATTACAGGATTTTGACACAGTATTGACAGAACGGTGAAATGGAAGGATGGAAAATGGGAAGAAGATACATGAGGAGACCAGCACATGCAACGATCCCCCAAGCTCCTTCCAAGCTGCACACCATTCGGATCTGAACATCACTGTTCCATCACCATTAATAGAGGAAAATCTGGGAATTCCTTCCATTATGGCACTGTGGGTCTACCCACACCTTAAGGACTGCACCAGTTCAAGAGTTCAGCTCAGCACTACCTTCTCAAGGGTAGTTAAGGATGGTCAATGCATGCTGACCCAACCAGCAACACCCCTACTCTATTATTGAATAAAGGGAAAAAGAGAACATTTTCTCAGGTCAGGGTGGTGGGTGGCTTAGGGGTGATCTTGCAGATGGTGGTGTTCCCATGTATCTCCTGTCCTTATTCTTCTAGATAGGAACATTGGAACAGGAATAGGCCATTCAGCACCTCAAGCCTACTTTGCCATTCAGTGAGATCAAGCTGATCTGTGGCCTAACTTAGTCTACCGGACTTTGGCCATATCACTTATACCATTGCTTAACAAAAATTTATCTGGTTCAGATTTAAAATTAACAACCAACTCACTGTCACTTGTGGAAGACAGTTCAAAACCTCTACCACCCTTCATGTGTAGAAGTGCTTCCTGACATCTCTCCTGACCAGTCTGGCCCTAATTCTCAGAATATGCCCCTAGTTCTAGAATCCGCAACAAGTGGGAATAATTTATCTTTAACTACCCTGTCTTTTCCTGTTAATATTTTGAAGACTTCGATCAGATCACCTTTTAACCTTCTAAATTCTAGAGAAAACGGGCCTAATTTATATAATCTCTCTTCATAACTTAAACCCCCTAAAGTCCAGGTATCATTCATGTAAACCTACACTATACTCCCTCCAAGGTCAATATGTCCTTTTCAAGGTGTGCTGCCCAAATCTGCTCACTGTACTTCAAGTGGGGTCTAACTAGGGCTTTGTATAATTACAACATAACTTCTGCAACCTTGTACTCCAGTCCTCTAGATATAAAGGCCAGCATTCCATTGGACACCTTGGATTGTTTTATGCACCTTTTCATGGCATTTTAAAGATCAATGCAGCTGAACCCCCGAGTCTCCATGGGCATCTGCTGTGTCCGAAATAGATAACCTCACTCTTCCTTACTTTGAATTGCACAGAGGACGTAGGTTTGGAAAATCCTGTTGAAAGTGTAATGTCATTTATTGCAGATGGTACGCTTTGCTGCTACTAAATATCCTTAGTAAAGAGTTTCAATATTGAGGTTAATGGGTCTGGTGCCAATCAAGCGGGCTGCTTTGTCCTGGTATTGAGCTTCAGATGTTGTTGAAACTGCACTCGCTCAGGCAAGCGGGGAGCTTTCTATCACAGTCCCGACATGTGACTTGTAGATGATGGACAGGCTTTGGGGAGTCAGGAGGTGAGTTACTCACTGCAGGATTCCTAGCTTCTGACCTGCTCTTGTAGCCATAGTATTTATATGGTTAGTCCAATTCAGTTTCTGGTTAATGCTAACCTCTAGGATAGTGGTGGGGATTCAGTGACGGTAACATCATCTAATGTGGATGGGCAAACGTTAGATTCTCCTTGTTGAAGATGGCCATTACCAGGGACTTGTGTACAGTTAATGTCGGTTGTTACTTATCATTCCAAGCTGGATGTTGGCCAGATTTTTTTGCATCTGATCATGGACTGCTTCAGTATCTGAGGAGTCATGAATGATGTTAAACATTGTGCAATCTTCAGCAAACATCTCCACTTCTGACTTTATGATGGAGGGAAGGTCATTGATGATGCAGCTTGAAGATGGTTGGGCCTAGGACACTACCCTGAGAAACTCCTACAGAAATGTCCTAGAGCTGAGGTGATTAACATTTAGAAGATACAGATGAGAGTATACATCAGGGGGATCAGTGTGGGATCTGAAAAAATAATTGAACAGCTTCAGCCCCAATGAGACAAATTAGTGGAAATGGCGGTGCTTGGTAAGGTCACAGGACAATCAGTCCAGAGCCCAGGGTAATGTCCTAACAACAAGGGTGAAATTTTAATTCCATTAAAAATTTGGAATAAAATGTTAGCCTAGTGGCAAACATGTCACTGAGTATAAAAACCCATTTGGTTCACGAATGTCCTTTAGAGAAGGAAATCTGCCATCCTTCAGAGATAGTAGGAACCGCCAACTTTCTAAAGAAGGGTCCAGACCCGAAACGTCAGCCTTCCTGCTCCCCTGATGCTGCTTGGCCTGCTGTGTTCATCCAGCTCTACACCTTGTTATCTCAGACTCCAGCATCGGCGGTTCCTACTATCTCTGAGGTCTGATTATATGTTATTTTTAAAAATTCATTTATGGGTTGTGGTCAGCCCAGCATTGACTGCCCATTCCTAATTGCCCAGAGGGCAGTTAAGAGTCAACTACATTCCTGTGGGTCTGGAGTCACCTATAGGCCAGACCAGGTAAGAACAGAAGGATCCTTCCCTATGGTCACCAATAAGGCCAGCTTTCAATTCCAGTTTTTTTTATTGAATTCAAATTTCACCATTTGCCATAGTGGCATTCAAAGCTACATCCCTAGAACATTAGCCTGGGTTGGGATCATTATTTCCATGACGTTGCCGCTATGCCACCACCTCCCCAAGTATCAATTAGATGTCAAAGTCACGCAACAGGACTTGAACGCACAAATGTCAGGCAGCAGTGCGTACTATCTTCAAGACCCATTGCAGAAATTCACCGAAGATCCTTAAAAAGTACTTTCCAAACCCATGACCACTTCCAACTAGAAAGGCAAGGGCAGCAGATACATGCAGCCTGCAGCCCCCTGCGACTTCCCCTCCAAGCCCCTCACCATCCTGACTTGGAAATATTATCACCGTTCCTTCACTGTTGCTGGGTGAAAATCCTGGAATTCCCTCCCGGAGGACTTGGTGGGTCAACTATAGCACATGGGCTGCAGCAGTTCAAGAAGGCAGCTCACCACCACTTTCTCAAGAGCAACTAGGAACAGGCAATAAATGCTGGCTAGACAGTGACTCTAATAACCCAAGGATGAATAAGAAACATCTGCCTGTTTCGTTTTGCAGTTCTGATGAAGTAGCACTCCCTCTATGCAGTGCTGGAGTGTCAGTCTGGAATTTATGTGCAAGTATGGCATGGGGTTTGAACCCAAAACCTTCTGATCCTGAAATGACAGTGTTCCCCCACTGAAACAAAGCTGTATTGTGAGTTGGGATTCAACAATATCATTCTTCAGTTAATACACTGTGCCCTGGGGTGGGAGGGGGAGCACAAAGTTGGGCTGCCCAGTTTCATTCACAGATCAATTCCCCTGTACCAAGGGGGAAATGGGTTGCCAACCTGGGTTGCATGTTTTCCCTGAAGATTTCATCACACGAACCCTGCCCCCAAACCCACTTTGTCAATGAGCCTGCCCTCACTCTCCTATCATTGGTCACATGGACAGACTGATCCTCACAGTCCTTCACCTTCCCAGAACAAATTTGGAAGATGATTGGATGATTGTTGACTACCAATCTGGAGATTCCTACCTGAAGTATTTATATAACTAAACAACAAGGTTCAAATAAATAAAAATAGAAAACACTTGTTTTTATTTAATTCTGACTATTTTTCTACTTGTGTGTTGCTTGGAGCCGCATCTGGCCATTTAATCTTCAGAACTCCAGGACAAACGTGAAGACCTGGCAACCTATCAGAGGATTTAGTTTGCTGTTGCCAAGCATCCTTTTAGCCAATGGAGCTTCAACAACCTCTTGGGTGGAGTGGGTTTGCTAGGCACTCATGGCAGTGGGTGTGTGTATTTCCTATTTGTCCTGAAATATGAGGCCTATCCTTGAATATCTTACACAAGTTCAAGTTAGGTATTATTTCACAGATGTAAAACAGATTTGCTTTGGCCCCTCTCCCACTGCTAATTGGAATTGTATGACAAAACCAGTTCATTGAAGGCATCTATTTTATCTTTATGAATCTGCTTTCACCAGTGAGGCCTGGAAGTAGCATAAAGTCAACAGTCATGACATCATCACTGTAGGGCCAGGATCCATCAAAATGACATTTAATTCTGCCTCATGAACATTCCTGTCTCTAAGCCCACTTGTGCACTGCAGTGTCACAGGAATGAGGTGCAAACAGAAATAATAGAGAAGCTGGAAAAGGCAAGATACAGCAGTTAAGCGGTAAATACCAGGTCACCTTTAGGCCTAGCTGTAAAGAGACTTAATTGATATAAGCCAATGTCACTGGTAGAGGTGAGGTCACGGGGATCGGGGGGTGTGGGGTGTTGCTGGTATCTGAGTCAGTGAATACCAGCCTAGTGGGAGTACATTGGTGAGGCAGCGTTAATATACAAGGGCAGTCGTTCCTGCCTCAAGCCACAGGCCTAAAGTTTCAAATACAAAGGTGCCAACAAAATTCAAGATGTTTGACACCATCCAGAGCAAAGCAGCTCAGTTGATTGGCACCACATCCACAAACATCCGCTGCAGTGACTAACTCACCTCCTGACTCCTCAAGTCAGCCCACCATCTACAAGGCACAAAGCCAGGAGTGTGATGGAATACTCCCCACTTGCCTGGATGAGTGCAGCCCCAACAACACTCAAGAAGCTTGACACCATCCAGGACAAAGCAGCCCGCTTGATTGGTACCACATCCACAAACATCCACTCCCTCCACCACCGATGCTCAGTAGCAGCAGTGTGTACTATCTACAAGATGCACTGCAGAAATTCACTAAAGATCCTCAGACAGCACCTTCCAAACCCACGAGCACTTCCATCTAGAAGGACAAGGGGCAGCAGATACATGGGAACACCATTTCCTGCAAGTTTTCTTCTAAGCCACTCACCATCCTGATTTGGAAATATATCGCCATTCCTGCAGTGTCACTGGTTCAAAATCCTGGAATTCCCTCCTTAAGGGCATTGTGGGTCAACCCACAGCACATGGACTGCAGTGGCTCAAGAAGGCAACTCACCCCCACCTTCTCAAGGGGCAACTAGGGACAGGCAATAAATACTGGGCCCAGCCAGTGGTACCCAAGTTCCATGAATGAGTTTGAAAAAACTGGTTGAATGGCAGAAATAGGTTAGAGGGAAAAATAGCCTCATTTTATACTTCCCTCTAAAACGCCCGTTGATTAATTTATTTCTCCACTTTTTTTTTGTTGTATTTGCTGATATCAGTGACGGACCTTTGGTAAAAAGGTAGAAGACTCATTTGGTCAGTATGTATCAGCACCTTGCCTTAAGGGTCTGTCTGTGATACAGGTATGTATCTGACAGTAAATCCAGCCTGAACTTGAAATAAAACATCCAAACCCGGAAAGGCTGAATTCCAAACCACAGCCTATCTCATGGTTAAGGTATCTCCTCTTTTTTGAGAAAAACTTTACTTGTTCCTTAAATGTAGTTTTGCTGACCTGAGCTGTGTGAGGAGGTTTTGTGCAGAATTGAGAAAGATTAGTCCTTCAAAGTGAAGAAATCAAGTTGAGATTATTGGCCAATGGCTAGGCAGGAATCCTGGGAATGTAGGACTGACATATGAAGAGACAATGCATTGGTTAGGACTAGATTCACTGGAGTTTGTAAGAAAGAGGGCAGAATCTCATAGAAACCTATAAAATTCTAACAGGACTAGACATGGTAAATGTAGGAAGGATATTCTTGACGACCAGGTCGTCCAGAACCAGGGGATCACAGTTTAAGAATACAGGGTAGGCTATTTAGAACTGGGATGAGGAGAAATTTCTTCACACAGAGAGTGGGGGCCTTGTGGAATTCTCTGCCACAGAAAGCGATTGAAGACGAAACATTGATTTTTTTTCAATAAGGAGTTAAAAATAGTTTTCAGGGCTAAAGGGATCAAAAGGTCTGGAGTGAAAGTGGGAACAGGGGATAGAGTTAGATGATCAACCATGATCATCTGGAGCCGGCTAAAAGGGCTGAATGACCTGTTCCTGCTACTATTTTCCACATTTCCTTAGCTGCTACATGGTGTGCAATTTTACACTAGGAAGAGAAGGACAAATGTACTTCCAGGGAGCACAACAAAAGTTGACTACATTGATCCTTGGCCTGACGAGATTGTTCCATGAAGACAATTTGAGTAGACTAGATCTAAATGCACCAAGAATGGGAGATTATATCATTGGAGTTTGTTTCTATTCTTTCACAGGAGGTGGGAGCAACTGACAAGGCCAACACTTATTGACAGTCCCTAATTACTCTTAAAGTTAGTGTTTTGTTCAACCATTTCAGAGAACATCAACCACATTGCTATGGGTCTGTAGTTATATGTAGGCCAGACCAGGCAACGAAGGAGGATTTTCTTCTCTATATCATGGTAGTGAGGCAGAAGGGGTTTTATGACAATCAACCATCAAGGTGGCACAGTGACTCAGCGGTTAGTACTGCTGCCTCACAGCGCCAGGAACCCGGGTTTGATTCCAGCATTGGGCAGCTGTCTGTGTGGAGTTTGCACATTCTCCCCGTGTCTGCGTGGGTCTCCTCCGGGTGCTCCGGTTTCCTCCCACAGTCCAAAGATGTGCAGACTAGGTGGATTGGCCATGGGAAATGCAGGGATGGGATGGAGTGGGTAGGATGCTCTTTGTGGACTTGATAGGCTGAATGGCCTGCTTCCACACTGTAGGGATTCTGTGAACAATGGTCTAATATTCACCATTAGTGCAATTAGTTCTGGATGAATTAATTGAACTTAAATTCCACCAGTTGCCATGATAGGATTTGAACCCATGACCACAGAGAATTAACCTGGGCCCCTGGATTACTAGTCCATTGACATTAACATGACTCTGTATAGATGGTCTCTATAGATAGACTCTATATAGATGGTATAGATGGTCTGTTTAGCAAGTTTGCAGATTACACTAAGACTGGTGGAGTAGCAGATAGTGAAGGGGACTGTCGGAGAATGTAGCAGAATATAGATAGATTGGAGAGTTGGGCGGAGAAATGGCAGATGGAGTTCAATCCAGGCAAATGCGAGGTGATGTATTTTGGAAGATCCAAATCAAGAGCGAACTATACGGTAAATGGAAAAGCCCTGGGGAAAATTGATACAGAGAGATCTGGGTGTTCAGGTCCATTGTACCCTGAAGGTGGCAACGCAGGTCGATAGAGTTGTCAAGAAGGCATACGGCATGCTTTCATTCATCGGACGGGGTATTGAGTACAAGAGTTGGCAGGTCATATTACAGTTGTATAGGACTTTGGTTTGACCACATTTGGAATACTGCATACAGTTCTGGTCGCCACATTACCAAAAGGATGTGGATGCTTTGGAGAGGGTGCAGAGGAGGTTCACCAGGATGTTGCCTGGTATGGAGGGTGCTAGCTATGAAGAAAGGTTGAGTAGATTAGGATTATTTACATTAGAAAGACAGAGGTTGAGGGGGGCACCTGATTGAGGTCTACAAAATCATGAGAGATATAGACAGGGTGGATAGCAAGAAGCTTTTTCCCAGAGGGGGGGGACTCAGTTACTAGGGGTCATGATTTCAAAGTGAGAGGGGAAAAGTTTAAGGGAGATATGCGTGGAAAGTTCTTTTTGCAGAGGGTGGTGGGTGCCTGGAACACGTTGCCAGCAGAGGTGGTAGAGGCGGGCACGATAGCATCATTTAAGATGTATCTAGACAGATACATGAATGGGCAGGGAGCAGAGGGATACAGATCCTTGGAAAATAGGCAACAGGTTTAGATAGAGGATCTGGATCAGCGCAGGCTTGGAGGGCCAAAGGGCCTGTTCTTATGCTGTAATTTTCTTTGTTCTTTGTTCTTTGTTCTACCAATTCCCCTATTAACTGTTTAAAATTTTTGAGGAGCCCAATTGATTGGGTAGATGTTGGCAGAAGGTTTTACTTGAGTTTAGGCCAGAAAGGCACAGTCTTGATTTAAGGAACAGCTACTTAAGACTGAGATATGAAGAAGATTCTTCCCTCAAAGAGTAGTGAACCTTTGGAATTTTCTTCCCCAGAGAGCTGTCGATGCTCAGACATTGGTGTACTTTCAAGTCAGAGATTAACAGACATTAGATACTAAGGGGATGGTGAGAAAGTGGAGTTGACACAATACCAAGGAAGAATACTGGGATAGGGTAGAAATGGCTTCCTTTGTCTGGAAATGTTCCCCTGATGGGATTTCTCCACCTTTCTGTGCTGATGTAGGTGCTGCTGCGATACAGTATTTCTCAAAGTGGCCCAATCTCCCACATAGTGGCACTCAGCATCCCTGCTGGGCACTCATTGTATTTACAGCATTGTCTTGAAGCACATCCTGAATAGCCCCATACGGCCTGTGATATTGATTACCATGCTTCTGGCATTTTAGCAAGCTTTTAGGAGGGTCACAAAGTCACCTTAGGGCCTACCCATCCAACTGTACCAGAAGGATCCCAAGTGTTCCCTTGAAGAACATATTGATTTCAGCCCTTGATCTCTGCTTAAGCAGCATATTTCATCACCTGTCCCAAGGGGAAATCCTATTTAGATTAAAGGAAATTAAGAATTTATCATCCCTGATACCTGCTACAATGCAATCTCAGACCATCTTGTTCTTTAAGGTTCCATGCCCAACTTCCTGCCAATCTGTACAAATCTATTAAAAACACTTCAATCAGTTTCCCCTGTTGCTAAGATAATTGTTTGAATCTCAGCCTTGCTAAGACCTGATTTCACTTTGAACTCCAGTATATGTCAAATATCTTGACTAACGCTTCAAAGTCAGCAATACTTTATTCCACACCTTGTCTGGCCAGGACATCATGTGTTACAGTTTACAAAGATGTACTGACCTGATGTCTCCGCTCCTTTGCATGGAATCCTGGTGCCATTCAGTAGCATCAAAACTACTACATCCAGAGCTCTCACTTCTGGTCCATTGTGTGTTTGAATTGTTGTGGCACCAGCAACGCTTCCACAGGAGTTACCATGCAATCTTTACTGCACCCTACAGACCTGGATGGCTGGTAAATATTTTTTCCTCCTTTAATCAAAATCTTCTAATTAGGCAAATCAGGGCATGACTTGTACACTTAATGATAAGCTTCTGGGGAGTGTTGCTGAACAAAGAGACATTGGAGTGCTGGTTCATAGTTCCTTGAAAGTGGAGTCACAGGTAGACAGGATAGTGAAGAAGGTGTTTGGTACACTTGCCTCTATTGATCAGTGCACTGAGCACAGGAGTTGAAAGGTCATGTCACGACTGTACAGAACATTGGTTAGGCCATGATTGGAATACTGCATTCAATTCTGGTCTCCTTGTGACAGGAAAGATGTTATTAAACTTGAAAGGGTGGAGAAAAGATTTACAAGGATGTTACCAGGTTTGGAGGGTTTGAGCTGCAGGAAGAGGCTGAATAGGCTGGCATTATTTTCCCTGGAGTGTCGGAGGCTGAGGGGTGACCTTATAGAAGTTTATAAAATCATGAGGGGCATGGATAAAGTGAATAGTCAAGGTCTTTTCCCCAGGGTAGGGGATCCTAAACTAGAGGGCATAGGTTTAAGGTGAGAGAGGAAAGATTTAAAAGGGACCTAAGGGACAATGTTTTCATGCAGAGGGTGGTGCGTGTATGGAATGAGCTGCCAGAAGAAGTGGTGGAGGCTGGTACAATTACAACATTTAAAAGGCATCTGGATGGGTGCTTGAATAGGAAGGGGTCAGAGGGATATGGGTCAAAGGCTGACGGATGGGATTAGATTTATTTAGGATATCTTGTCAGCATGGACGAGTTGGACTGAAAGATCTGTTTCCGTGCTGTACCTCTCTGTGACTCTATAACTATGCTGTGCTCTCTGGACTCCTCCTGATGTTGCTGCTTTGGCTTCAATGTTGCTTCCCACACATCGGCAACTTCCCACATTTTCTGCTTCCTGTTCAAAACTTTTGGGAGTAGTTCACCGCCTCCCTGCTTTTTCTGCTTTGTGTTCAAAATCTTCCAAGGTTCTCCTCTGATCTTCGGACTTCCTCTGCCACACCTCATGGACAGTGATCTGACCTCAAATCCTGGCTCTTGAAATATCCCTTGCTGCCACTTAATGCTTTCTTTCTGCAAACTCTCCTGCTAGCATAGTTAGATAGTTCACCTTTCTATCGCTGGCCTGTAGCTGTCTACGCATAGACTCTCAGAGTCTGCTCCCTTTCTTCTTGGTTTCTAGGTCCTTATTTCCTCCTCATCCTAGAATAAAACTCTCTCACTCACAATAACATTCATTATTCACATTTGTACTTTAAAAATATTAGGACCCACTGGAGTAGTGTGCCACAAATCGTGCCCCACTATCCCTAGAGTTGAACCAAATGTTAAATTTTTTTTAAGATACACACAGAATCAAATTTACCCGATTTTCAGACCAAGTTTGAAAGAAACATGCCTGTGCAGAAATATTACAGTACATTTTCTGATTCTGCTGTGCTGGACTCTATAACCTGCAATTGCCTGCCAAGATCTGTTCATTCCTTACTAGTGATGAGCTCCTGTCAACAAGTACAAAAAGTAATTACACTAATTGCAAAGAAAGTGGCCGACTCCGAGGGATTGAAGGTGGGGAGGTAAAGCAGCTGCTGTTTTTTTAAGGGGCTGTGGTGGAGTGGGGGTAAGTTACACAATGACTGACATAATGATAGCTGACGATGGGATTGAGAATCAGGATCTGTGGCCATTCTCCTGTTGAATGGCTGGGAAAAGTAGAGGTAGTATTCAGTGAAGGGATGCAAAGGGACTTCCCGTCCAGCATGTGCCAAGCTTCAATATCAATTTGCATTCATATAGAACCTTTCACACAACAATACATTCCAAGAAAATGAAATACCTGAAGGGATATCTCCAATGTCAGGCTACCTCCAACTGAGTTTACACATGTAGGTTGCTTAAGGGAAGAGATAGCCTAGTGATGTTATAGCTAGACTATTTATCCAGAGACCCAAGTAATGTTCTGGGGACCTGGGTTCAAATCCTGCCATGGCAGATGTTGATGTTTGAATTCAATAAAAATCTGAAATTAAGAGTCTGAAGATGACCATGTAACCATTGTCATAAAAACCCATCTGGTTCAGTAGTATCTCTTAGGGAAGGAAAATACAGTCCTTACCTGGTCTGGCCTACATGTGACTGCAGACCCTCGGCAATGTGGTTGACTGTTATCTGCCATCTGTGCAATTAGGGATTGGCAATAAAGGCTGGCCTAGCCAGCGACACCCTCATCCTAGGAATAGATTGAAAAAAAGCCTGGCCTCTGGAGGATTTGAGCAGGATCATGCGAGAAGAAGTAAGTGAGTTTGGGGAAATCTGGTTGTGTTACTGCATTAGGGAGACTCTCCAACAAAAAAGAGTTTGGACTTTAAAAGCTGAATTCAAATTGGACATGCTAAAGAGTTAAATAACACAGCTGTTGGACTGTTTAAAATTTGGTGAGGGAACCAACAGTTTGGAAAAGAAGGTTTTCAAAACACAGCAATGCTGATGGGGAGAATTTGTTCTCCAAAGTAAGGCACATTCACTTTTGTTAGTTCTCATGATGTCAAACAACGTGCTGGCTGTTGCAGGCCAATCTGGTCCATGTTTTGAACTCTAATGAGTTGTGAGGAGTCGCGAACCAGGGGTTACCGTCTCAGGATACAGGATATGCCATTTAGGACTGGGATAGAGGGAGTAAACCTGTGGAATTCTCTGTCACCAAAGGAAGCATGGAGAGAAAGCAGGAAATAGCATTGAGATAGAGGATCAGCCATAATCAAACAGAATGGCAGAGAAGGCTCAATTATTCATTCGTGGGATGAGGGCATCCCTAATTGCCCAGAGGGCAGTTAAGAGACAACCACATTGCTGTGGGTCTGGAGTCACATGTGGGCCAGACCAGGTAAGGATGGCAGTGTCCTTCCCCAAATTAGCAAACCAGATGGGTTTTTCCCCAACAATGGATTCATGGTCATCATTAGATTCTTAATTCCAGATATTTTATTGAATTCAAATTCCACCATCTGCCATGGTAGGATTCGAACCTGGGTCCTCAGACCGTTATCTGGGTGTCTGGAATAGCAGTCCAGTGATAACACCACGAAGCCATCACCTCCCCTGGCCTACTCCTCCTCCTAATTTCTACACTTCTATATAGTCTACGCTAAGCTCCCAGGTTGAGGCTGCACCTGACTGTTACTGTGTCTTCTTTTTATGCCAGACATTTGAAAGCTGAATCCCAGAAGCCCAGAATGTGAGGCAATGTGACTGCAGTTATCCCTGCAGCAAATCTTCAACTGGCCCCATGCTGACATGGAACATGCTTCCTACTTTAACTCCAGATAGCCATGCAATAAGGGAATTGATAGTCCGTGTCTTGCCCATCCATGTGTGATCCCCTCTCCCAGCCATGAGCTGCAGTGATTGTGGTGTTTCAAAATCATCTCATTATCATTCAGCACAGAGACTGGGAATTCTGTAACTCACCTCCTGACTCACCAAAGCCTGTCCATAACCTACAAGGCACAAGTCAGGAGTGTGATGGAATACTCCTCACCTGCCTGGATGGGTGCAGCCCCAACAACACTCAAGGAGCTTGACACCATCCAGGACAAAGCAGCCGCTTGATTGGCACCACATTCACAAACATCCACTCCCTCCACCACCGACGCTCAGTAGCAGCAGTGTCTACCATCTACAAAATGCACTGCAACAACTCACCTTCCAAACCCACAACCACTTCCATCCAGCAGATGCTTGGAAATGCCGAGACCAGCAAGATTCCCCACCCCCGCCCCCAGGTCACTCACCATCCTGACTTGAAATATACCGCCGTTCCTTCAGTGTCACTGTATCAAAATCCTGGAATCCCCTCCGTAACAGCACTGTGGGGGTACCTATAATATATGGACTGTAGTTTTTTAGCAAGGTAGCTCATCTACACTACCTCAAAGGCATTTAGAGATGAGTTGATTTTCCAGCAATGCCTACATCCGATGAATAAATTTGTAAAAATTCCATAGTGATTTGCTAACAGCTTTGAAGAGCTGTTCTCTCTTCGAACTCGCTGGGCAAAGCAGAATGGGGAATGATCCAATCTCACGTCACCCCGTTTCATAGACTCTTCCAGTCGTCTAAAACCTTCTTGTAAATGTTGCAATTCTACCCAGCGTTGGCAGCGGAAAGCTGGCTCCAACAACAATTATGTGCTGTAAGAACAAAGGAAAACAAAACCTCCCTCCCAAATAAAACACTAAATGAAAAATATTGGTCGTAAAAATTCCAGCAGAAATTAATATCAGAAGCCAGTTCTGAGAATATACTGTACAATAAAAATTAAAGAGAAACTTGAAAACTCGACATATTTTGCGAATTCTGTCATTGGTAATGTTCCAGTGGCAATGTGAATGTTGCTTCTGATTTTCTCCCTGATGGTGTCCAGTGACATGGTTTTTACATACTCTTAGATCACTCCACAATCAACCTGCCTGACACATAACCATCTCTTGCCTCCCTTGTGCTGTGTGTGATGGCCTTGTTGGTGTATTCATTGATCGGAGAGTGGGGTTGGTGACACTACTTGACATCCCACCTTCACTCCGATTAAATCCATGGATTTGCCAGCAGCTGAGGTCCTCATGTGGGCAATTGGTATGAACCAATTGGTGGGCTCACTATTTTGGGGATAGGGATGGCACAACAAACAAACCCATATGGATTCAGTCTCCCAGGTGGGCTTCCACACTAAAAGGCCTTGTATGGCATCGTGAAGGGAAGGGGGCACGCTCAGAGCCAGCCCACCTGCTCTTGCTGCCAATCTCTTCTCTCACATCTCCCCAGCGATCACTGCCTCACTTGGGGACCTGGTGTCCATTGATAGTCGGCCTCAGGTGGATGCCCCACCGGCTTCTGATTGGCCAACAGCTCTTGGCAGGCAGGCCCCCTGGGTCTCGGGTCCTTGATCCCAGGTAAGCTCTCAAGACTACAAGGTGCAGAGCTGGATGAACACAGCAGGCCAAGCAGCATCATAGGAGCAGGAAGGCTGACGTTTCGGGTTCTGATGAAGGGTCTAGGGCCGAAACGTCTGAAGTTATTTGCATCATCAGTGGCAGCCATGACTTCAGTTCTGTCCTTCCCTCCCTAAACCTTTCTACATTTCTTCCTCCTGTAACTCAACCTTCAACAGTAGGTGGCGATGGTGAGGGAGGGCAACTGGAACAGTCAAAAGGTCCCTTTCTGGAATTTAAGGCTGTAATAGGAACTTGGTGAACTTGATTCCAATATACCAGATAAATCAGGGACTTTGCTCATTTTGGTTCAATTGTTCACTTGGGTGGTGACCCTGGGAGTAGTGGAGCTTCAGAATCAATGCATTTTCCCAAGTAGGTGATTTGGATGATGCACTGTTCTTCTGGTGGACCATCTCATTTGGGCACACCACACTGTCTGATGGAGATGGGCAGGTCAGTGAGTAGATCACCAAGCATCACATGAGCTGCGTGTTCAAGATGGCGTCCATGAAGACTGAGTGAGGAACTCTAAGAAGAAAAGATTGAATGATCGCAAGGCGGACAGAACCAATCTTCCAGTCAATGCAAGAGTATTCATCTAAAATTGGAATGACAGGTGTCAGAATAAGATAGAGGACGTGTATGACCCTGCACCCCACAGAGTCATCAAGCAGCCCATGGTGTGGAGCCAATGGCTGGGAGGCAACCTCAGAAAACATTTCACAGAGGGGAGTTCTGGTCATCACACTATAGGAAGGATGTGATTGTTCTGGAGAGGGTGCAGAGAAGTTTTACCAGGATACTGCCTGGACTGGAGGATATGAGCTATGAGGAAAGATTGGAGAGGCTGGGGTTGTTTCCCTTGGAGAGCGAAGGTTGAGAGGGGCCTATAGAGGTATATAAGATGATGAGGGGCAGAGATAGAGTGAATAGGAAGATATATTTTCCATTGGTAGAGGGGTCAGAACAAGGGGGCACAATTTTAAAATAGGAGCTGGAAAGCCAAGAGGGGAGTTGAGGAGAATGGCTTTCCATCAAAGTGTAGTGGGAGTCTCGAAGTCACTGCTTGAAAGGGTGGTGCAGTCAGAAACATTTGAAATATTTAATCATTATTTAGATTTTCACTCTGTTGACATAGCCTCTAGGCCTCGAGCACTCAGGGTCCTGCTGGGATGCAGCAACTGAAGAAACAAGAGTCATCAATCATCCAACTGCTGGACTCTCTTAGACTCCAGTGTGGGTGATCCATCAGAGCCTGGATTCTTTGGGAGGTAGCTATACAGCCAAGAGGCTAAGGACGGTCTTCTCAAGCCAACCCTGGCTATCATCCCGACCTCTGTCGTTTGTCTAATTTGGCGACTCAAAAAGAGAATGCTTTTTTATTTACTTGTGGGACATGGTTGTCACTGGTTGGCCAGCATTTATTGCCCCGTCCCTAGTTGCCCCTTGAGAAGGAGGTGGTTAGCTGCCTTCATGAACTGCTGTAGCTTGACCCATAATGCCTTTAGGGAGGGAACTCCAGGATTCAGTGGTACTGAAGGAACGGTGATATATTTCCAAGTCAGGGTGGATGGATGGGAACTTTCTGATGGTGGTGTTGCTATGTATCTGCTTCCCTTGTTCATTGAGATGGAAGTAGACGTGGGTTTGGACAGTGCTAGCTAAGGATCTTTGATGAACTTCTGCGGTGCATCTCGTAGATGATACATACTGCTACTACTGAGCAGCACAGTGGCTCACAGCACCAGGGACCTGGGCTCAATCCCGGCTTTGGGCGATTGTCAGTGTGGAGTTTGCACCTTCTCCCCGTGTCTGCATGGGTTTCCTCCGCGTGCTCCAGTTTCCTCCCACAGACCAAGAATGTGCAGGTTGGGTGGATTGGCCATGCTAAATAGGGAATCATGGGATTAGGATGGGGCGCTGGGTCTGGGTGGGATGGTCTTTGGAGAGTCTGTGCCGACTCAAAGGGCCAACTGGCCTCTTTCTGTGATCATCAGTGATGGAGGGTATGGCTATGATGCCAATCAAACAGGTTGCTTTGTCCTGGATGGTGCCAAGTTTCTTGAGTGTTGTTGGATCTGCACCCATCCAGAAAAGTGGGGAGTATTTATTGTGCCTTGTAGATGGTCAGGCTTTGGGGAGTGAGGAGGGGAGTTACTCACCATAGTATTCCTAGCCTCTGACTTGCTCTTGTAGCCAATGTGTTTATGTGGCGAGTCCAGTTGAGTTTCTGGTCAATGATAACCCCCAGGATGTTGATAGTGGGGGACTCGGTGATGGTAACACCATTGAATGTCAAAGGACGGTGGTTAGATTGTCTCTTACTGGAGTTGGTCATTGCCTGGCACTTGTGAAAATGTTACCTGATGCTATCAGCCCACTAGTACAGACTCAAACCTTCTAGTCTTTGTTGAACCTGTTAATCATGCACCTACATAGTAAACTCCTGGGTGTAAAGGGCAGGATGGCAAGTCTCAAGCAGGGAACTGAACAACAGAATCTCCAGCAGCAGATGGCGATGGGCAGGGAGGGAGGATTCAAACAGACTGTCTCTCAAAAACAAGGAGGCCTCATGGGAAGAAGGAGTAGAGTGACAAAGGATTCCTCATCCCAATATTGTCCACACAATTCATTCCAGATAAATAATCAAAATATTTCCTTGCTTAACCTTAATTTCCCTTCGTGGTTCTAGTAACCCGATGCCAGTGACATAAAGAGTCCCTTCTGCATGATCTTTGGGCTATCTGTGTGTTCAAGTGTCATCTTACATTTCTATATGATGTTCCTTAAAAACCTCTCTTTTTGGCCATCTGTCTTAATAGTCAATATCATTTATGTGGCACATTGTCACCCTCTGTCTGATAATGATCCTAAGAAGCAGCTTGGAGTGTTTCATAAAAGTAAAGATGCTGGGGGCTTGTAACCAGTGAAGTTCCACAGGGATCTGTCCTGGGACTGCCAACTGTTTAAAAAATTATATTAATGACTTGGCGGGAGATAGTGACAAAGTTGTTCATTTTGGAAAGGAGAACAAAAGAACAGGGTTTTATTTAATGGAAAAAGCTGCAGAAAGCTGCAACACAAAGGGACTTGGGGGGAACTTGTGCATGAAACACAGAAAGCTCACACACAGGTACAGCAGGCAAACAGGAAGGCTGATGGAACATGGGCCCTTATTTCAACGGGCTTGGAATACAGGAGTAGGGAAGTTTTAATGCAGCTTAATTGTTACTGCAGCTGTACAAGGTGCTAGTGAGACTACATCTGGAGCACTCTGAGCAGTTTTGGTCCCCTTATTTATGGAAAGACATCATTTCACTGGAGACAGTTCAGAAAAGGTCAGGATGATTTCTTGTTTGGAGGGGTTGCCTTATAAGCAAATATTAAACAGGTTGGGACTCTACTCACTGGAGTTTAGAAGAATGAGAGGTGATCTCATTGAAACATGTAGGATTTTTAAGGGAGTTGGAAGGGTAAATGCTGAGAGGATGTTTTCCCTCATGGGAGAATCTAGGACCAAGGGACACAGTCTCAGAATAAAAGGAGGCCAATTTAAGACTGAGACGAGGAGGAATTTCTTCTCTCAAAAGGTTGAGAGTTTTTGGAACAGAGCTGTGGGGGCAGCAGAGTCCTTATGTATATTTAAGGCTGAGACAGATATATTCTTGATCAGTCGGGGAGTCAAGGGTTACAGAGAAAGGGCAGGAAAGCCGATGTGAGGAGTGTTGGATCAGCCATGGTCCTATTGAATAGCGGAGCAGGTTGAGGGGTCGAATGGCCTACTCCTGTTCCTATTTCTGATGGCTGCGTGGTCTAATTACAAGTTGGTGTAATTTGTTTTAGTCGGCTCATGCACAAGTGGATGAAGTTTTCACTTTCACCACTCGCTTAGAAATCTCGTCGAACTTGTGGTCAATTCTTATGGAACCATCTGGTTTCCGAATGACATACTGTGTGTTTCTGTTCCTCCAAAACAAGTATTAATGCAAACTGATGACTAGCCTATGGGTTAGTTTATGTCAATATTACATTCCAATAGAAACTAACATTCAAAAGACACTTAATTGGTTGTTAGATGCTTTGGGCTAGGCTGTCGTTAAATTTGCTATGTAAATGCAGTTGTTTCTTTTAATAGACTTTCAGATTGGCTGAAGGTGATACATTCCATTGGAAGATGTCATGTTGGACAGATGAAAGCTCCTGCATCTGAATTATTAACCCTATCTCCCTCTCTCTACAAAGGCTGCCAGACCTGCCAAGTTTCTAGAATGTTCTGTTTTTGTTTAACATGAGCTCAGCACATTTGGAAAATATGAATTACCATGCCCTTCAAAGTACCCGATTTGGAACAGAATGTTTTACTGTTCTGGCACTGGGCTTTCAGCATCAATTACTCCAAGTTGGGTTAGTCATCGGGGAGAGCAGCTTTGACTCTGCTCCATGTCTGTCAACCCCCAAAGTCCAAAGCTCACCCCCAGCAGGGACTTTTAATTTTGACGATCAGCCAGCCATCCCTGCCAGAAGTATCTCTGGAGCTGATCTTAAGGCTGCATGGAGGGATTGGTTATTGAGTGAAGAACCTGCTTCACACCTCTCCCACAAATTCAAAGAGCTGGCTCCCTCTCACCAGCTTTATTCCATGCAAGGTCAGGATTAACTCTGATTAATCTGTGCTGTATTCTTGAATTGAGATGCAGAGGAAAAAGCAAGAAAATTATCCTAGACCTGTAAAAAAAATACTGGTTAATGTGTAGATATCACAAACAAGTTCCTTACTTTAGCCAGACAAGGACTGGACACACCACACTGAGGAAAACAAATAAACATTTATTACTTATTTACAGAACAATGGTTGAGTTGGACTTCACCAGAGCCATCTCCCATCAAGTCCCAGACACATGTGATCTGACTTCCCCAATGACACAGTGTCGCTATCACCTTATCGCTATTAATCCTGTAACCTCCAGTTGGACAGTTGTATACAACTCTTAAGGCACCATACTGTAGAAAGGACAACAAAGCCCTGGAGATGGTGCAGAGGAAATTTACTGGAATGGGACCAGGGATGACAGACTTCAGTTAGTTTGAAGAGACTGGCTTTGCTGTTCTTAAATAGAGGATAAGGGGAAATTTGAAAGCTGTTCCAATCCAAATTGGATTTTCTTCACCAACCTGCTCATGCATGTTATAACCACCTCCAGGACAGTTGGAACTTGAGCCCAGACCTTCTGACCAAGAGGTAGGGACATTATCACTGCACCACGTGAGCCTTTCATATGGACGGTTTTGATCAATTAAATAAGGGGAAACTTTCCAGTGGCCTGCGGATTGGAAACCAAAGGTTCCAGATTTAAGATGATTGTCAAAAGAGCCAGGAATAAGCCCTTAAGGAACTTGTTCTTTCACAGTGAATGGCCGTGTTTTAGAATGTCCGCCTTGACAAAGCGATGGAACCTGATTAAATACTCTCTAAAGAGAATTGAGTAAACATTTAAACAAATCACAAGGATTTGGAGAAAGAGAAAGGGTGTGGAATTAATTGGGAAACACTAACAGGTAGGTACAATGGGCTGAATGGCCTCATTACATGCTGTAGTTTTTTCTGATTTGATGTACCTGCCCATTATTAGGTTCAAGCCATCCCAAGCTTGACACTTGATTTAGGACTGAGGCGTTCTGAGGTAAATTTCACCTCCTTGTTTTGCTTTGGATCCAAACCCAGAGTTGAGGGTGAAGGATGTTTGGAAGAGGGGGTAGACAGGAGATACCAGGCCAATTAAGGTGCCAACTTCATCACTCAGTCTCTTCCAATTCCCTCTTCCCCAAAGTCGCCCTCGTTTCCCCTACCCCTCCCCCTCCCAGTAATGAGGACCTTTCTGCTGCTATATATTATTAAACAGCTTCCAATGTATTTTTTTTGGAAAAGTTGTGTGGTTCTGTCATCACCTTTAAATGTAAAGATATCCAGGGACATGCTGGGCAGAAATGTTGGCAAGGTCACAAAATTAACACGTTAAATAAAGATGATGAAATGTGTGCACAGTATTTTTTTTTACCCTTCTTTAATTATTTCCATTTGTATTGCACAAAGCTTGTTTTTTATTTGTTCTTGAAGTGAAGGCTGGAGGTTTATCAATAACCCACCTCACTGGGTGGAACTGATGCTTATTACAAAATAAAGATGAAAGATTATTGGGAATACACAGGAACGTAGAGATGAGGCTAAAGCCTGATCAGCCACGATCTTAATGAATGATGGAGCAGGCTCAAAGGGCCGAATGGCCTACTCTTCTTCATTGTTTTGTAAACCATTGTTCCCATTGCTTTCCTGCTTTCCCCACCTGTTGCCATGTATTGAATTTTCATTCATCACTAGGGGGGTGATGACCTAGTGGTATTATTACTAGACCTGTTAATCCAGAGACCCACGTTATGCTTTGAGAACTTGGGGTTCAAATCCTACCATATCATTTATGGAGATTTTGTAGCCTCTGACAAGTCTGATTCCACTCCCATCCCCCCCGGCATTGTTACCCAATAGACCCATCCTGGAGCACCCAATCTTCCAACAGCAGGTTGGAAAATCAGCATTATCTATCTGGATAATTCTTGACTGTACTGTAGATGACTATGACTAACACAGGAAGGACATCTGGCCCATTGAGTCCATGGTAGCTCTCCAGACAGCAGTCATGTCAATCCCACTCGATCCCTGTAACCTTACACTTTCAGTTCTTTAAAGTGTCCATCCAATCTCCTTTTGACATTATTGGCCATCTCCATTCGCACATCCTTCATTGGCAGTTCATTCCAGGTTATTGCCACATGCAGCAGAAAAGTGTTTTCCTCATGTTTTTCCCAAATCACTTGCCCAAAATCTTCAATCTTACTCCCGTAGGCCTTGCACCAACAGCTATTGGAAGCAACATATTCATCTGACTCTGAATACAATGTGGGCAAGCCGGAACATATAAAGGATAAAGTCATGAGGGTATCACTGGCCAGGCAGCATTTATTGCCCATCTCTAATTGCCCAGAGGGCAGTTTGGAGTCAACCACATTGCTGTGGGTCTGGAGTCACATGTAGGCTGGAGCAGATAAGGATGGCAGTTTCCTTCCCTAAAGGGCATTAAGGAACCTGACGGGTTTTTATGACAAGTGATTGTAGTCTTCAGCCAATTCGATTCACTCCTCATGCTATCAAGAAATGATTGGAGACACTGGATACTGCAAAGGCTATGGACCCTGACAACATTCCAGCAATAGTAATGAAGACTTGTGCTCCAGAACTTGCCACTCCCCTAGCCAAGCTGTTCCAGTACAGTCACAACATTAGTATCTACCTGGCAATGTGGAAAAAGTCACATGTAGTCCAGACCAGGTAAGGATGGCAGTTTCCTTCCCTGAAAGGGCATTAATGAACCAGATGGGCTTTTTTGACAGTGGATTCACAGCCATCATTAGATTCTTAATTCCAGATATTTATTGAATTCAAATTCCACCGTCTGCCATGGCAGGATTCAAACCCAGGTCCCCAGAACATTGTCTGGGTCTCTGAATTAACAGTCCAGCGATAATACCACTAGGCCATCGCCTCCCCCGAATAATCTATGCTTTAGTGATGTTTGAACAAGGGGTTAGTAATTTTCAGGAGACCAGGGAGAATTCTAGACAGGGACCCCGTTTTACATTTCATAAATATGACAGCGTGCCTGTGTTACACGGAGGAGTCAGCTGCATCGGTGTGCTAAATCCCTAGAGTGAGTCCTCTCAGTCAGAGAATGAGACAGGTACCAACTGAGCCCCAAGTGGTATCCAGGGAAACTGCTTTTGCAATCCTGCAGCCACTGAGGCTCACACTCTCCTGGAACCACTTATTCATAATTTGACTATTCTATTGTTCTCCCAGTGCTAGCAGCTTCTCTTCTGAATTTTAGAAAAGCTGATAATGCCATTACATCCAAAATTGGAGATAATGGCCTTGACGCTCGCTCCCAGAGATGGGAAGCAACTCACACCCACCAACACTGATGCTTCATGCACAAAGGAAAAGTGATTTGATCTTCAATGAGCTCAGAAAAAGGTTAAGTCACCACAGCCTTACCACTCCCATTGGAGAGAGAGACAACTGGTGGTGGTTTAACCTGAGGGTCACCAGGCCTCAGGGTGAGGGGAGGAGGTTAAGAAGGAGAGTCCTTCATGGTAACCTCAGCCATTGCAGGAACTGAACGCACACTGTTGGTGTTACTGTGTGTTGTAAACCAGCCAAAGAGCCAACCAGGCTAATGTTAAAGTGCTGCATTACAATATAAAGCCTCACTGGTAAATTCATTAGAGAGCCTTTTAATGCGGTATCAATTTAAAGGAGAAAACAGCCAGTCAAATTCACAAATAAGTGACCTAATTAAAACTCACTCCGAGTGATCGCCTGACAGAGGCAAATTTATTCTTGCCCCCTGTGGGATTGTTAATTATGTCATCAGTTCTGGTTTATGCAAATCAGGTTTCTGGGAATTTTTAACTGATCTCTTGTGTGTTTGTTTAACACTGAACAGTAAAGCGTTTGCGATGAATGAGTAAACTGAAACTCCACTGTTCTGTACCCAACCCGGGTGTTGGTTACCCCAGACCTGATTTTAACTCAGATTGGGGATGAAACTTGACAGCAGACAAGCTGGGGGTATGGTGTAATCTTCAAAGCCCCTGCCCACTGCCTCACCTCCATCCCCCCACAATGGTGTCAGCCAGTTTAACAGGAACACTGGTGGTGTAGTGGCCGTGCCACTGGTCTAGAATCTAGAGCTGCAGGCTAATGATTTCTGAACACGGATTCAGATCCTACCACTGCAGCTGGAGGACTTTATTAAAGCTGGAATTGAAAAAAAAATTTCAGAGATGGTAATCTTTTTTTTATTCATTTGTGGAATGTGGGCGTCGCTGGCTGGCCAGCATTTCTTGCCCATCCCTAGTTGCCCTTGAGAAGGTGATGGTGAGCTTTCTTCTTAAATTGCTGTAGTCTTCCAGCTGTGGGTTGACCCACAATGCCCTTAGGGAGTGAATTCCAGGATTTTGACCCAACGACAGCAAAGGAACGGTGATATATTTCCAAGTCAGGATGGTGAGTGGCTTGGAGGGGAACTTGGAGGTCGTGGTGTTTCCAATATGTCTGCTGCCCTTGTCCTTCTAGATGGAAGTGGTCAGGGGTTTGGAAGGTGCTGTCTGAGGATCTTTGGTGAACTTCTGCAGTGCATCTTGTAGATAGTACACATTGCTGCTACTGAGCATCGGTAATGGAGGGATTGGATGTTTGTGGATGTAGTGCCAGTCAAGCGGGCTGCTTTGTCCTCAATGGCATTAAGCTTCTTGAGTGTTGTTGAGGCTGCACTCATCCAGGCAACTGGGGAGTGTTCCATCATACTCCTGACTTGTGTCTTGTAGATGGTGGACAGGCTTTGGGGAGTCAGGAGGTGAGTTACTCACTGCAGTATTCCTAGCTTCTGGCCTACTCTTGTAGCCACTGTGTTTATGTGGTGAGTCCAGTTGAGTTTCTGGTCAATGGTAACCCACAGGATGTCGATAGTGGGGGATTCAGTGATGGTAACACCATTGAATGTCAGGGGGCAGTGGTTAGATTGTCTCTTATTGGTGACGGTCATAGCCTGGCATTTGTGTGGCGCGAATGTCACTTGCCACTTGTCAGCCTAAACCTGGATATTGTCCAGATCCTGTTGCATGTGAACATGGAATGCTTCAGACATGAATGGTGCTGAACATTGTGTGATCATCAGCGAACATCCCCACTTCTGACCTAATGATGGAGGGAAGGTCATTAATGAAACAGCTGAAGATGGTTGAGCCGAGGACACTGCCCTGAGGAACTCCTGCAGAGGTGTCCTGGGGCTGAGGTGACTGACCCCCAACAACCACAACCATCTTCCTATGTGTCAGTTATGACTTCAACCACCGGAGAGCTTGCCCCCTGGTACCCATTGATTCCAGTTTTGCTCGGGCTCCTTGATGCCATACTCTGTAGAATGCAGCCTTGATATAAGGGCTGTCCGTCTCACCTCACCTCTGGAATTCAGCTCTTTTGTCCATGTTTGAACCAAGGCTGTAATAAGATTAGGAGCTGAGTGGCCCTGGCGGAACCCAAACTGGGCGCCACTGAGCAGGTTATTGCTGAGCAGGTGCTGCTTGATAGCACTGTTGATGACACCTTCCATCACTTTACTGATGAGCGAGAGTAGACTGATGGGGCGGTAATTGGCCGGGTTGGATTTGTCCTGCTTTTTGTATATAGGACATACCTGGGCAATTTTCCACATTGTCGGGTAGATACCAGTGTTGTAACTGTACTGGAACAGCTTGGCTAGGGGACCGGCAAGTTCTGGAGCACAAGTCTTCAGTACTATTGCCGGAATGTTGTCAGGGCCCATAGCCTTTGCAGTATCCAGTGTCTCCAACCATTTCTTGATATCACGTGGAGTGAATCAAATTGGATGAAGACTACAATCATAAAACTACAATCGCTTGTGTGTTTGTGTGTGTGTGTGTGTGTGTGTGTGTGTGTGAGTGTGTGTGTGTGTGAGCATAACTGATTATGTCTCTGTGCGAATGTGTGCCTGTGGCACTTGGCTCTGTGAGCATGTCTTCCAGGTAGCTTGCCCACAGGTACCCTTTCTGGGAAGCAGTACCAGAACTGGCACTTGTAGAACTTTATCCAAAATATGTCAACGTCTTCAACCTTGGGGCAAGCCTCACTTTGTGTCAGATCCTTTGCATGATAAAATACTGCCTTAAAAGTCAAAGTATTTTATTTAAGAGACTGACTCTGTCTCCTGCAAGATTCCACTGTGTTCCCAGTTTGGGAAGATTTTGAATGGTTTTCAATAGCCTCTGGTTAAGCAGGCTTTCTGTCAGCAAGTTTTTCTGATGTTTCCTACCTATTTCCACATAGCAGGAAATACCAATTATTTTTTTGAAGCTACTTTTCAGTATTTCCGTTTATATTCGTTCATTCGTCACAACACGGTGACACAGGAATACTAGGCCTGCACAGTAATGTGATTACATTTTAACAGAATTTGATGGGTGTCAGCCCTGAGTCCATGGGGTGGATTTTAACTCAGCAGCTGCTGGTGGGGAACAGAGTGTTGTGTTGAGCTGGGGTGTAGGGTGGGAGAGATACCCTCTTGGGCCAATCGATGTGAATTCCAGTCCAATTTATCTTGCGGACTCTGTACAGAATCCAGGATCTCCCACCAGGCAGCCCTCTGGACCAATGGCTAATGAACAATGAGCAACTTGGATACACCACCACCTCCAAACTCCCCTCCAAACTACTCACCATCCTGAGTTGGAAATATATCACCATTCTTTCACTGTCGCCGGGTCAAAGTCATGGAATTCCCTCCCTCAGGGTATTATGGGTCTACCTACATAGACTGCAGCGGTTCAAGAATGCAGCTCAACCCCACCTTCTCAAGGGGCATCTAGCGACAGCTGACCCAGCCAGTGATGTCCGTGTCCCATGAATGCAGAAAATAAACGCTCTGTTACCCTCACTCTCATGTGCAACATCTGCCCTCACTCATACTCTCCAGTCCTTAGCCCCCACCGCCCTCCCGCACCGATAACCCTGCATGTGCTGCTCCACCAGCCCCTGGAAAACCTCACCAGCTTTCCCCCAGCTACACCAACAACAGCCATGCCACCTGATGTTATCTGGCTCATTCCTACCCCATTTTCTCATCACGCAAGAAGACAGACCATAACTGGCGGAGGGTGCCCATACAGGTGGAGAGGTGCCCGACATCCGTGTCCTCACCCCCCACCCAGGAGGACAGAACCCTGGCAGGAGATGGTTGGGGCTGTTCCTGTGGTGATGCAGGAATATCGCTGTTGCATCAACTGAGTAAAAAGCATTCATCAACTCGTATATTAACCAAATGTTTTATATTAACCCTGTCTAACCAGCAGCTGCAACGTCTTCTCTCTCCTTATCTTGCAGGTTCCGCCATGACATCTGCAAAGAAGCACCCAGTTGCCCCAGGGGACCCTCCTGTATGTTTGAAGGCAAGTGTGCCGGGGCCTCATGGGAAGCAACAGCAAGGCTATCTCCAGCAGCAAGTAACCAGCCCAGATACTGAGATGTCAGGATGAACTGTAAGTGTAGGAAGTGTGGGTTCATGTCTTGAACTGGTTTAGGAAGGGGATAGCATTCTGCTAATGCCCCTGAATTAGAGATCACATGTCCAGGCTAATGTCTGGGGGACCTCGCCTGGGCAGCTTGTGAAATTTAAATTCAATTAATATCAGTGAATTTATTCTTAATAACAGTGCTCGGGAAACCATTGCTTTAAAAACCGAATAAAAACCGAAAGAACTGCGGATGCTGCAAATCAGGAACAAAAACAAAGTTGCTGGAAAAGCTCAGCGGGTCTGGCAGCATCTGTGAAGGAGAAAGCAGTGTTTCGGGTCCAGTGACCCTTCCTCAGAACCCTCACCGGACCCGAAACATTAACTCTGTTTTCTCCTTCACAGATGCTGCCAGATCTGCTGAGCTTTTCCAGCAACTTTGTTTTTGTTCGTGCTTTAAAAACCAATGTAAAGGGAAGGGAATCTGCCATCTTTACCTGGTCTGGCCTACATGTGACTCCAGACCCACACAGCAATGTAGTTGATTCTTAACTGCCTTCCTAAATGACCCAGCCAGACACTCAGTTCCAGGGACATTTGGAAAGGGCAACAAATGTTGGCCTTGCTGATGATGTCCATATCCCATGAAAGAAAAAAAATCATCAAAAATTATCCAGTTGTCACTACTCTGATGGAATTCAACCATGCACAGTCTGGTGACCACCGTTCTTACAGTATAACAGTAACTACATTTCCATGATCATTAACTGGGACATCCTGAATGCTTGAAAGGTGCTATCTAAATGCAAGTTCTTTCTTTTTTGCTGAAGGAAAGTCCAGCCTTTTCAGCTCTATTCAAGCACATTTGAGTATCAGTCAAATCATCATTCATATTCTTTAACCCAGTCAAGGGATGTGAGTCTGACAAGACCAGTATTTATTGCCAACCCTTGAGGAGGTGGTGAAGAGCGATCTTCATGAACCACTGCAGCTTACTTTAGGTCATCCACAGTGCTACTAGGAAGGGATTCCAGCAATTTGACCCAGTGATACAGACCATTAGTGTCTTTAATCCATCCTAATAGACACAGTATTTATCTAGTTTGTCCTTCAGTTTCTGGTCAGTGGCAATGCCCTGCAGAATGTTGGTGGTGTATATTTCAATGCCATTGAATGGCCAGGCAAGATGGTATGCCCTCTTTTGGTACATATCTGGCACAAACGTTACTTACCACTTAGCCTAGATGATGTGCAGATCTTGCTGTACCAGGGAACCCCAGTGAAATTGAAATCAATGGAAAGCAGAGGAACAACTTCACTGGTTGGAGTCATATTGAGTAGAAAGGAAATTGGTGGTTGTTTTTGGAGGCCAGTCAACTCAGCCTCAGAACATCTCCACAGGAGTTCCTCAGGAGAGTGTCCTAGGTACAACCTGCTTCATCAGTGACCTTCCTTCACTGAAAGGTCAGAGGTGGGAAAAGGGTGATTGATGATTATACAATGTTCTATATCATTCTTAATTCCTCAGTTAGTGAAGCAGCCTACACCTGCATGTAATTTTGGAACAAGTGTGCAAAGGAGGCTTTTAGCTGAGCCAGAATGTCTTCACTACGTCTGGGCTGTAGATGGGAACATGAGTAAACAGGTCAATGTTGAGTTCCCATCCTGTTTAATTCCTATTTATGTTCTTCTGTGTCTGAGTCACCTGCTTGGCTGTTTATATCAGTCTGGACACATATATATACCAAAGTGGAAAAAAAATGGCAGGATTCCTTCCCAAAAAGACAGGAAAGAACCTTTTTTTTTATTTGCAACAATCTGTCTTAGTTTTTTTATTATTCCAGATTTATTTGATTAACTGAACTAGCATTCTCAAACTGCCACAGTGGGATGTGGACTCACACCTCCCATTCATTAACTAGTAACCAGTAACATAACCATTCAGTCACACTCAATTAACTTGCTGGTAGCTATCTGGATCAACAGGATAAATTCCCTTAGTTCAGTTGCTGCTGTCCTTCAATCTCGATCTCAATATTACCCTTTTATCAAGTAAAACTTTTTTTAAACAAAGATCAGGAAGCGTATTTCTTTATTTATGTGAGCTACGTGTTTTCCTACATTTTACTTCTTTTCAAATAACTTTTTTGAAATGCACACCCCACGTTTAAAACATCTATTCAGGTCAAACTTTTAAATATAAAGTTTAAACCATTTTGCTGTTTTTAAAGGTTCCTAACCATAGCTCGTGGGTTCGAACCTGAATTGGTTGGCTGTAGAAGAAGCTCAATCTGATGCTGACTCAATTGTCTGTAGGTGAAGGTGGAAAATATGTTCAATGGTGATATTGGCAGTTTCCAGATAGAGATTTCATTTAAAATCCTTCCTTTAAACCAGCTTAAAATATATGCTGTTACTGAACAAGTATTGAAAATCTTAAGACAATCTGATTCCTTTGTCCGCTCTGTGAATCGTGCAATTATACAGCACACAGGGAGACTATTCAACCCATTGTGTCTGTGCCAGCAATTCATCCCACTTATCCTGCTCTTTCGCCCCAATATCCTGCAATTTAGAGTGAAAAAAAATACCCAATTTTAATTAACTGAGTGAAATCCATATGTCTAATCTTACATTCTGTTGTCCCACTTTTCTGGTGATGATGTTAGACTCATAGAGGTGTACAGTGCAGAAAAAGGCCCTCCTGTGGTGATTGTCAGCCAGTTGGACCTCACTAAATATGAATTCCCTGATCAGAGCTGTTAATCTGGTCCAATTAGGGAGCCCTGGCTTTTTTCTTTAATGGGATGAGGGCATCGCTGGCTAGGCAGCATTCATTGCCCATCCCTAATTGCCCAGAGGGCAGTTAAGGGTCAACCACATTACTGTGGGTCTGGAGTCACATGTAGGCCAGACCAGGTAAGGATGGCAGTTTCCTAAAGTGAACCAGATGGGTTTTTTTCCTGACAATTAACAATGGACTCTTAATTCCAGATTTTTATTGAATTCAAATTCCACCATTTTCTGTAGCCGGAGTTGAACCCGGGTCCCCTGGACATTATTTGGGTCTCTGGATTCACTGTCCAGTGACAATACCACTGGGCCGTCGTTGACTTATAAAAGGGGTGACTATCAGAGATACTGACATTCTGAAACTGACTCTGAATGAGGCAGTACTGTGGTCAAGGACTCTTCATGTGTAAATAAAGTGTGACTTTGTGATGGGATACCAGCCTCTGTGGAGTTATTTCAGTTCAGCCTATTGAGTCTGCATCAGTCAAAAACAATCCCCTAACTATTCTAATCCCATTTCCCAGCACTTGACCCATTGCCTTGTATACCTTGGCATCACAAGTGTGCATCTAAATACTTCTTCAGTGTCACGAGAGTTTCTACTTCTACTACTCTTACAGGCAGTGACTTCCAGATTCCCACCACCCTCTGAGTGAAAAAGAGTTTCCTCACATCCCCGCTAAACTTCCTGCCCCTTACCTTAAATCTATGCTCTTCGTCATTGAAGTTCAAAGGAACCAACCACCAATTGTCTTGAGTGCTCTGTAGGTGCCCCTAGTTGTGTTCTGAGTGGTTGGCAGCATCGACATGATGGAGATCAGTAATGACCTCTCCCCCCCCACCATTATCAATGTTACCTTCATTCCAAGATCAAAGCACAAGTGACCATTATAAATCACTGCGTCAACTTAGTCGATGGTCACAACATGCTCCCATTGCTCTGACCAGTCTTGGCATTGATCAACCACAATTTTCTAGAATGGTGTGAAGTTTTAGGTTTCCCTATTACTGAAACGACACTAAAGCCTTAACCTGAAGCAGATTCCAATGACTGAAAAACTATAGTCATTAGGTAATTTCTGTGAGATATTAGGGCTATTTCCACTTAAGCAGAAAATCAACAGTAAAGTACAGACATAATAACTCCTTAACTCCAGAGATTTAAGAATTGAGATAGTGCTAGCGAATGACAGAGTAGAAAATAAAGTGAATTTGTTTCAACACAGAAGCAGAAATTAAAGGATAGAAAGAAAGAATGTATTTAAGAGAGAGAAAAAATTAAAACACAAAGGAAAAGATAGAAAAGAAGCTTTTTATCAGAAAATGTCCAACAATTTACTCACTGCCACAATGAGTTGCTGCCATAGTCTCAATAGCTCCGTTCATGGACCAGAAAGTTTGAGTGACATTGCTACAATAACATTCTCAACATTCAGAGGATTCTTACACTGTTAAGTTCCAGCCCTATCTTTCTGTGGTGAATTTAGTTTTAGTTAAGGCACAAATTAACAGATAATATGATTGATGATGAGCTGTCTTTTTCAAGAGGTGGGAGTGGGAGAATACAAATCACCCAGCCCCTTATACAGGTGTACACCTCATGGGGCATGTCTTCCTCACGGTATGCTGCTTCATTAGCTATACATCGATAATGGCAAATACCATGAAATGTACTGTGATTCATTTCATTGGGCTATTAATATAAGAACCCTGGTAATGTTCTGGGGACCCACCATGACAGATGGTGGAATTTGAATGCAATAAAGAATCTGCAATTGAAGGTCTATGAAACCATTGTAGATTGGAAAACCCATGTGGTTCACTAAGTCCTTTAGGAAAGGAAATCTGCCATCCTTATCCGTTCATAGAAACCCTACAGTGTGGAAGCAGGCCATTCAGCCCATCCAGACCACACTGACCCTTCAAAAGAGCATCCCGCCCAGAACAATCCCCATAACCCTGCATTTCCCATGGATAATCCACCCAACCTACACACCCCTGAACAGTTTGGGCAGCTTAGCATGGCTAATCGAACTAACCTGCACATCTGTGGACTGTGAGAAAAAAACCAGAGCACCTGGCAGAAACCCACACAGACACAGGGAGAATGTGCAAACTCCACACAGACAGTCGTCCGAGGCTAGAATCAAACCCAGGTTCCCGATGCTGTGAGGCAGCAGTGTTAACCACTGAGCCACCATGCTGCCCTATTCTGGCTGACATGTGACTCCAGACCCACACCAGTCTAGTAAATATTTCACTTTCTCTCTCAGGCAGATATATCTTTCCTCCAGTAAAGATACTAAGACAGTACACAGTACTCCAGATGCGGTCTCATGGAGGTTCTTCTTCACTTTCATATTCCATTTCCTTTGTAATAAAGCTTAACTTTCCAATTTTGAAGTGTATCTGCATCTTAACTTTCTGTGTACAATGTCCCTTAGGTGCTTCTGAATGAAAACATTCCCCAGCCTCTCACAATTTAAAAAATATTCGGCTTTTCTATTTTCCTAATAAAGTGGATAGCTTCATACTTTTCCTCGTTATATTGAATCTGTGATGTCCTTGCCCACTCACTTAACCTGTGAAAATCCTTTCGCAGCCTGACTTTTAATTGGATACCGAAAAACTTGGATATATTACATTCTGTTCCCGCATCTTATTTGCTGATAGAGATTGCAATTAGCTACAATCTCAGCTCTGATCCTTGCAGAAACACCATTAACTACAGCCTGTCGAGCCGAAAATGATCCATTTATTCCTACTCCTTATTTTCTATTCATTAACCAATCCTAAATCTGTGCTAAAACGTTATCCTTGAAGCCATGTATAATAACCCACAATATTATATCTGTATAATGACCTCTTGTGTGGCACCTTATCAATACATTTTGAAAATCCAAATGCATCATATCCACTGGCTCTCCCTTATTTACCCTATGAATTAAACCTTAAAAACACCCTTAACAGCTTTGCCAGACATGACTTCCCTCCCATAAATTTAGAGCAATATGATCTAAATTGCATCAATTAAAAGGAGAACAGTCCTATAAGTTGTGTGAGTATGAATCAGGCACTGTGTTTGCACTCAAGTCAAATGGAAGTATGTTCACATTCAAGCAGTTTAAGCAAATATTTTGGATGGTGTGGTTGGCAGATGGGAAACATGGATGTGGTGAGAAGTTACATTGGCAGTCACTGATTGAATTTCAGCAGATTCTGGTTTCAATCCAATCTCCATTTCTCTCTGTACATTAGCCCTAGGATGCTGAAAGGATGTGTGCCAACTTAGCTCAATTGCTAATGGGCATTAAATTTGGTCCAGCTTACAGTATTGCAGAACTGCCTACACAGCAATTGGCATTGAGACTTACATGAGCCTCACAGCACCAGATGTTAGTGAGTGGTTTTCTTTTACCTGGTGTGTGCTGATTTGTCTGGCACAGACAGCAAGTGCATGGCACTCAGATAAATGGTCATTCTGTTAGAAGGAAAGAGCTTGCATTTATACAGCACCTTTCACAGCCTTAGGATGTCCCATAGCACTTTACAGCTCATTAATTACCTTTTGAAGTGAAGTCACTGTTGTAATATAGCAAAAATGTAATTGGCAACAGTACAGGAAGGGAGAGGAGGAGTTTTTTTAATGATCTGGAACACACTACTTGAAAGGCTAGTAGAAGCATGTTCAGAAATAATTTTCAAAAGGGAATTAGATAAATGCCGAAGGGGCCAATAATGAACGTTATGTGGAAAGAGTACAGGTTAGTGGGACTAATTTCTTAGTAACCTCAAAAAGTGGCACACACATGCATAGGATGGGCTGTTGTATGTGTTGTATCATTCTATAATAAGACAGCAACCAATTTTCTCACAGCAAGCTCACGCAAACATGTGAGATAAATGACCAGATAATCCATTGTTAATGATGCTGGTTAACCATGGCAAGCTGCTCACTCTAACTCTTCTTTGAAACAGCAACAAGTGATGTTTTATGGCCCTCTGACCTGTGACTCAGAGGAAAGCGATGTTATCAATGTTTAGATTTTAATACGTGAGCATCTCAAATCCCCACGTGGTTTCTGACGCTGATAACCGTGACGGTCACTTTTGGAAGAAGGATTTAACATTCTGAGCCTTTTCGTGCGTCTTGACATCCAAACCATTTTGAGCCTCATTGGGAATTTTGAACATGATGCTATGGTTTGCCTGTGGTTTAGTGGTTGAATGTGCCAGGAGGGTAGATTACCACTAAGGCCCAGGGGACAACGAGGGAAATGGGAGTTGAGTGTGGGAGATTGTACATCAGTCTCTCAGCCTTTCACCCTACAACAGAATCAGAGAAACGCTAAGAGGTAAAGACCAATCATGACATAAGTTTAAAGATCGGTGCCAATCAATGGGGGCACAAAGAGTTTATCAAATATGTAACACAGCAGTAACTTCAGGAGCCTGATGCCTCGCTAATCAGCAATTAAATAACCAGACAGCAAAGCTCCCACTGTTCAGCCCCCTTGATAATACTCAGGATCTTTCAAATTTTGTGCATAGGTTATTTTTCAGCCTGTAGATTTCTTTTTCTCCTTCTTCTCTCTCAAACTCTAATGGCTGTGGTATATTATCAGTCTCTAATTCACTAGATTATAGGTTCAGATCCTGTACATCAGAGATTTAAGCACATTCTCTGGTCTTACAAGCAGTGCAATACTGAGGCGGGTGCTATTCTGTTGCAAGTGTCAGGTTTCATGTGAACTGTTAAATTGTGTTGCCTCAGATGGCTGTGATGTAGTGGCATCGTAGAATCCCTACAGTGTGGAAACAGGCCCTTCAGCCCAACAAGTCCACACTGACCCATCCCCCTATAACCCACATAAGCTCCACATCCCTGGACACTACGGGTAATTTAGCACGGCCAATACACCTAGCCTGCACATCTTTGGACTGTGGGAGGAAACCTGCAGAAAACCCACGCAGACACAGGGAGAATGTGCAAACACCGCACAGACAGTCACCCGAGGGTGGAATCAAACCCAGGTCCCTGGCACTGTGAGGCAGCAGTGCTAACCACTGAGCCACCATGCCACCCCAAATTGAAGGGATGATTCCGGTGGGACTCAAACCCGAAACCTTTGAATTAGAAGCCCAATAGGCTATCCATTGCATATCCCGCATAGTATCCATTGTAGTATCCCTACCTTTGAGCAAAGAGGTCTGAGTTCAAGTCCCATCTGCTCCAGAGGTGTGTAATAACATCACTGAACAGGTTGGTCAGAAAAATAGGATAGAAGTTCTCATGGTGGTGGCTTGAAGCTCCCCAAATATTTGCCTCGTACTTGTCTCTAAACCAACATCCAGTACAGGTTAATAAAAACAAAAAATGCTGGAGAAACTGAGCAGGCCTGGCAGTATCTGTGGGCTGTGAGAAAGGGTTAATGACTCAAAAGACGAGAGGTGAGGTCAAACAACTCAACTAGTCCCGCAGAGTGTTTATGTTCAATATAAATTTCCTGCCACTCACTCTATCAACAAAAGAACTTCTATTGGTCTGGCAGCATCTGTGAAGAAAAAATCAGAGTTAATGTATAGGATCCGGTGACCATCAGTTCTGAGGAAGGGTCACCCGAACCGAAACGTCAGCTTTCCTGCTCCTCTGATGCTGCCTGGCCTGCTGTGTTCATCCAGCTCCACACCTTGTTATCTCAGACTCCAGCATCTGCAGTTCTTACTATCTCTCAGAAAATAATCAGGATGTCTGATGGAATACTGGCCTTTATATCTAGAGAACTGGAGTACAAGAATGCAGAAGTTATGTTGCAGTAATACAAATCCCTGGTTAGACCCTATTTGGAGTGCTGTGAGCAGATCTGGACACCACACTTTAATGATAGATTGGCCTTGAAGGGAGTATAGTGTTGGTTTACAAGAATGATACCAGGACTTCAGGGGTTAAGTTATGAGGAAAGACTATATACATTAGGCCTGTTTACTCCAGAATTTAGAAGGTTAAGAAGTGATCTGATTGAAATCTTCAAAATATCAAAAGGAAAAGACAGGGTGGATAAAGATAAACTTTCCACTGGTTCGGGATTCTAGAACTAAGGGACATAGTCTGAGAATTAGGCCCAGAGTGTTCTGAAGAGATGTTAGAAAACACTTCTACGCACAAAGAGTGGTAGATGTTTAGAACTTTCTTCCATAAATGACAGTGAATCAGTTGTTAACTTTAAATCTGGGATAGATATATTTTTGTTCAGCAAAAGGTATTAAGAGATATGGGCCAAAGGTATGTGCATGGATTTAGGCCACAGATCAGCCATGATTTCATTAAATAGTGGAACAGGTGTGAGGGACTACTCCTGTTCCTATGTCCCTATAGAGAGAAGAGCGCTTGTGACTCAGTGGGTAGTGTCACAGCCTCTGAGCTTGAAGTTACAGGTTCAAGTCGCACTGCGAGATCTAATGTCTGAGGAAGGGGCTTTCGTAACATAGTCATACAGGTTGAATTTCAACTTGTAAATCTTTCCAACCCCTGTGCCAGTAGCAGGCAGTAAGAGCAGCAGTGACAGCAAGAAATTGGAGCCTTGTACTGTAACTATCCATAACTTCAGGCCACAACATGACAGTAAAAGTATATGTCGCCACAGGCTCCTTGTGGAGGGCTGGTTGGCTGGATTACCAATGTGAATCAGAGTGATGCCAACAGCATGTAGGTCAATCCATAGCAATTTATTGCAGTGCATCTTGCAGATGGTACACATCGTCGCTGCTGTGTACCAGTGGTGGAGGGATTGGATGTTTTAAACTGTTGGTGGAGATCCTGATCAAGTGGCTGCATTGTTCTAAATGGTGTTGACCATTTTGAGTGTTTACTCAAAATTACTGAACCAGGTAAGTGGAGAGGTAGGATTTGGAAGTCTGCACATTGCAAGAGTAAGAGAAGACTGAGGAAAGTGAGGAGGTCGGTTCTGGTTATCGGTTCTTGGGATGAGAGTGGAAAAGGTGGAGAAGAGGTTTGATTTTACCACAGTAATAAAACAGGCAGGAGAAAGAGTGTGTGACAATATTTCAGGAGAAGCAAGAGCGGGAACTTTAGCTTCGTGGTGAAGGTTCATGGCCTTTAATTGGGTGTCACATAGGAAGTGCAGCTTATATTGTGTTTTTGACTGTTAGAAAGCTGTGAATGTATCTGTGAACAACTAAGCACTCGGAAACTGTTTAACACAGTGATTGCAACATTAGAAGTTCAGAATATTTAATGAACAGTTGGAATTTCATGCTCAACCTGATGATATAACCTGAGTCACTAAATATGTTACTGGCTTGTAGTGCTTGTAGCTAAGTGTTACTTATGAAGCCAGACAATATATATCTGGGCTTATATCTGTCTTCATGACCAGCTCCTTGGTAACTAACTGGGCACTAACCTCTTGAAATAATAGGAAGGAGAACTCAGTGACCCTGACTTCTTCTTGCTGTGGGCTAAATAACAGTCTGAAGTTTTGTTTACATTGCGATCCCCTTAGGAACAAGTAAGATTTTCCGATTTGAAAAGAAACAAATCTTGCTTTGCCCAAATTGCCCTTTTGAGAATCTCACCTTTCCAACATTGTTATTTAATCCAACCAGTGACTCATTGGGGAACACTTCTCCTGTTATGACACTCCTGTGTTCCCAGCACTGTTGAAATAAAAGCTTCATTTCCATGCAAGTGATGTTTTGATAAATAAAACGCATTCCTATATGGTAACTATACCAACTGCCATAATTTCTGTTGTTCAACCATGTTATTTGCTGCAACCATGGGTAAGGTTAGTGCCCAGCTGTGGTCAGAGTGTCCCCTAGAACAGAAGGGTCACCAGACCCAAAATGTTGACTGTGACTTTTCTTCACAGATGCTGCCAGACCTGCTGAGCTTTTCCAGCAACTTCTGTTTTTGTGCCTGATTTACAGCATCCACAGTTCTTTCAGTCCAGGTTCAAGTCCCACCTGCCCCAGAGGTGTGTATCATGTTCATTAGAAAATATTTAAAGCACAGTTCCTTGGTCATGCTGATTTCTTAAAGCTGCACAGTTCTCATGGTTACCCAGTTCTGAAGCTGATGGATAAATCATCCCTCTCTAACTTTCTGACCTCAGCTCCTTAGATTGTTTGAAGGTGTTATTTCGATTTTCTTTAGAGGGGAAGAGAAAACGAGCTGATTAGGCCTGTATTTTCTGGAATTTTAAATGTAGAGCTCTGAAGGGATTTAATGAGATGGATGCTGAGAAAATGATTCCCATGGCTGGGAAACCCAGAATACAGGATCAAAGTTGCAGAATAACATGACAGTCATTTAGGACACAGATGAGGATATGTATCTTCACTGAAAAGTTTATGAATGTTTGGAATTCTTTACCCCAGAGCATCATGGATGCTCAGACATTGAGTATATTTCCAAACAGATTGATAAATTTTTGGATAGTGTACTAAGGTCATGTCTGAGTTATTAATGAATGGAGTCCACATCCATATCAGTGAACATCAACAACCTATTTTAAGTACATGTACACAGGAAATGCCAAAGTGGACACTGTGTCAAATGTTTAGCCATCACTTACAGTTTGTGCTCAACATAGAGTGCTGTCATCAGTTCTACTTTCTACACTTTTAAACATCAAATTAACAAATAGTTAAATATTGCCTAATAGGGTACTATAACAAAAACACAATCTAACAGTTAACATTCTGTACTGCAGGGCCTGTTCAGTCAACAGCAGTAGAGGATGAAACATTAGTCCAGCGTTAGCAAAAAGAGACACTTGGCTTGACAACAAGTTGTACGTTATTGCATGATAGCAAGAAGTACAAAGTACATTGGAGACAATAAGGACTGCAGATGCTGGAAGCCAGAGTCTATAGGTGTGTGACTGGAAAAGCACAGCAGGTCAGACAGCATCTGAGGAGCAGGTAAGTCAATATTTTGGGCCAAAACATTTTTTCAGGACTGATGAAGGGTTTCGGCCTAAAATGTTGACTTACTTGCTTCTCGAATGCTGTCTGACAAAGTACACTGGCTAGTTAGACACAATTACTGAGTCTATCAAGAGCCACAGTTGGTGGCTGCTTATAGTCATCATTCTAAGTCCAATAAAAATCAAAAGAACTGTGGATGCTGTAAGACAGGCACAAAAGCAGAAGTTGTTGGAAAAGCTCAGCAGGTCTGGCAGTATCTGTGAAGGAAAGAATCAGAGTTTTGGGTCTGTTCTGAGGAGTTTTTATTCCATGTCCATTGTTGGGCTCAGTGGAATAGGCAGACAAGGCCACATCTTTGTTACCTTTTCCAACAAAATCCTTTCAGAAGAGACAGCAAAGATTTCACATTTGTCAGCAGTGAAGGCAGAGAGTGGAGTAAGGTCCAGGGCATCTTCATTCAAAAGCTGATCTGACTCTGTCTGGCTTCATTCTCTCAGAGCTTTCGCAAAAGAACAGGTTAATGTCCAGAATGCTCTCCTGTTACTGGTCCAGTCATGCTTGATGTAATTTGTTTCTGCTTCTTCTGGAATTTCCTGTGAGAGAAATGAAAGAAACAAATACAGGATGCACCAAGATTACTGGTGTCCGGTTAAAGGAGAACATTCTCAATCTTAGAGATAGTAGGAACTGCAGATGCTGGAGAATCTGAGATATACAAGGTGTAGAGCTGGATGAACACAGCAGGCCAAGCAGCATCAGAGGAGCAGGAAGGCTGACGTTTCGGGCCTAGACCCTTGTTCAGAA
>NC_063350.1:6816819-6840743 GCF_021869965.1 Rhincodon typus
GACTGGCATGGTCTGGTGTAGCCTGGAACAGGTTCTGGACTGGCATGGTCTGGTGTAGCCTGGAACTGGGTCTGGTGGTGGAGGAGGAAACTTTGGACTCCCTTTAAGTTATATTTCTTTACTTTTTGTTTTATTTTACGTTAATGAGAATGATGCTAATGCATGGAGACAGTATAAACCTTTCTCCGTATTTTATATTGAGTAATCGTGCCAATAAATGATTCAATTCAATTCTCATTCAACAGTGTAACAAAGAACAAAGAGAATTACAGCACAGGAACAGGCCCTTCGGCCCTCCAAGCCTGCGCCGATCCAGATCCTCTATCTAAACCTGCCGCCTATTTTCCAAGGATCTGTATCCCTCTGCTCCCTGCCCATTCATGTATCTGTCTAGATACATCTTAAATGACGCTATCATGCTCACCTCTACCACCTCCGCTGGCAACGCGTTCCAGGCACCCACTACCCTCTGCGTAAAGAACTTTCCACGCATATCTCCCTTAAACTTTTCCCCTCTCACCTTGAAATCGTGACCCCTAGTAATGGAGTCCCCAACTCTGGGGAAAAAGCTTCTTGCTATCCACCCTGTCTATATCGCTCATGATTTTGTAGACCTCAATCAGGTCCCCCCTCAACCTCCGTCTTTCTAATGTAAATAATCCTAATCTACTCAACCTCTCTTCATAGCTAGCGCCCTCCATACCAGGCAACATCCTGGTGAACCTCCTCTGCACCCTCTCCAAAGCATCCACATCCTTTTGGTAATGTGTCGACCAGAACTGTACGCAGTATTCCAAATGTGGTCAAATCAAAGTCCTATACAACTGTAACATGACCTGCCAACTCTTGTACTCAATACCCCGTCCGATGAATGAAAGCATGCCGTATGTCTTCTTGACCACTCTATCGACCTGCGTTGCCACCTTCAGGGTACAATGGACCTGAACACCCAGATCTCTCTGTGCATCAATTTTCCCCAGGGCTTTTCCATTTACCATATAGTTCGCTCTTCAATTGGATCTTCCAAAATGCATCACCTCGCATTTGCCTGGAGTGAAGTCCATCTGTCACTTCTCCGCCCAACTCTCCAATCTATCTATATTCTGCTGCATTCTCCGACAGTCCCCTTCACTATCTGCTACTCCACCAGTCTTAGTGTCATCTGCAAACTTGCTAAACAGACCATCTATACCTTCCTCCAGATCATTTATGTATATCACAAACAACAGTGGTCCCAACACGGATCCCTGTGGAACACCACTGGTCACAGTTCTCCATTTTGAGAAACTCCCTTCCACTACAACTCTCTGTCTCCTGTTGCCCAGCCAGTTCTCTATCCATCTAGCTAGTACACCCTAGACCCCATGCGACTTCACTTTCTCCATCAGCCTACCATGGGGAACCTTATCAAATGTCTTACTGAAGTCCATGTATTTGACATCTACAGCCCTTCCCTCATCTATCAACGTTGTCATGTCCTCAAAGAATTCTATCAAGTTGGTAAGACATGACCTTCCCTGCACAAAACCATGCTGCCTATCACTAATAAGCCCATTTTCTTCCAAATGTAAATAGATCCCAGTCCCCAGTATCTTCTCCAGCAGCTTCCCCACCATTGACGTCAGGCTCACCAGTCTATAATTACCTGGATTATCCTTGCTACCCTTCTTAAACAAGGGGACAACATTAGCAATTCTCCATCCCTCCAGGACCTCACCCGTGCTCAAGGATGCTGCAAAGATATCTGTTAAGGTCCCAGCTATTTCCTCTCTCGCTTCCCTCAGTAATCTGGGATAGATCCCATCCGGACCTGGGGACTTGTCCACCCTAATGCCTTTTAGAATACCCAACACTTCCCCGCTCCTTATGCCGACTTGACCTAGAGTAATCAAACATCTATCCTGAACCTCAACAGTGAATACCGACGCAAAGTACTCATTAAGAATCTCACTCATTTTCTCTGACTCCTCACATAACTTCCCTCCTTTGTCCTTGAGTGGGCCAACCCTTTCTCTAGTTACCCTCTTGCTCCTTATGTATGAATAAAAGGCTTTTGGATTTTCCTTAACCCTGTTTGCTGAAGATATTTCATGACCCCTTTTAGCCCTCTTAATTCCTCGTTTCAGATTGGTCCTACTTTCCCGATGTTCTTCCAGAGCCTCATCTGTTTTCAGTCGCCTAGACCTTATGTATGCTTCCTTTTTCCTCTTTGCTAGTCTCACAATTTCACCTGTCATCCATAGTTCCCTAATCTTGCCCTTTCTGTCCCTCATTTTCACAGGGACATGTCTGTCCTGCACTCTAATCAACATCTCTTTAAAACCCTCCCACATAAATGTGGATTTACCCTCAAACAGCTGCTCCCAATCCACATTCCCCAGCTCCTGCCGAATTTTGCGATAGTTGGCCTGCCCCAATTCAGCACTCTTCCTTTAGGACCACTCTCGTCTTTGTCCATCAGTATTCTAAAGCTTACGGAATTGTGATCACTATTCCCAAAGTAATCTCCTACTGAAACTTCAAACACCTGGCCGGGCTCATTCCCCTACACCAGGTCCAGTATGGCCCCTTCCTGAGTTGGACTATTTACATACTGCTCTAGAAAATCCTCCTGGATACTCATTACAAATTCTGCTCCATCTAAACCCCTAACACTAAGTGAATCCCAGTCAATGTTGGGAAAATTAAAATCTCCTATCACCACCACCCCGTTGTTCCTACATCTTTCCATAATCTGTCTACATATTTGTACCTCTATCTCACGCTTGCTGTTGGGAGGCCTGCAGTACAGCCCCAATATTGTTACCGCACCCTTCTTCTTTCTGAGCTCTGCCTATATTGCCTCACTGCTCAAGTCCTCCATAGTGCCCTCCTTCAGCACAGCTGTGATATCCTCTTTGACCGGTAATGCAACTCCTCCACCCCTTTTACCTCCTTCTCTATCCTGCCTGAAGCATCTATATCCTGGGATATTTAGTTGCCAATCTTGCCCTCCTCTCAACCAAGTCTCAGTAATAGCAATAACATCATACTCCCAGGTACTAATCCAAGCCCTAAGTTCATCTGCCTTACCTACTATACTTCTCGCATCACTGAATTCCCCCGCTGTCAGAATTCAGGAGGATACTATTGACCAGGAACTGAACTGGACTCGCCATGTAAATGTATTGACTACAAGATCAGGTCAGACGCTAGGAATCCTGCAGTGAGTAAATAATGTCCAGACTCCCCAGGGTCTGTCCACCATCTACAATGCACAAGTCAGGAGTGTGATGGAATACTCCCCACTTGCCTGGATGAGTACAGTTCTCATAACACTCAAGAACTTTGACATCAACCAGGACAAGCGTCCCACTAGATTGGCAACACATCCGCTCCGTCTCGCACTGTTGCTCAGTAGCACTAGTGTGTCCCAGAAATTCACCCAAGCTCTTCCAACAACACCTTCCAAACTCACAATTTGGAGGCGATGGCCTAGTGGTATTATCGCTGGATTGTTAATCCAGAGAGCCAGATAACGTTCTGGGGACCCTGGTTTGAATCCTGCCATGGCAGATGGTGGAATTCGAATTCAATAAATATCTGGAAGTAACAAGCTAATGATGACTGTGAATCCATTGTTGACTGTCGGAAAAGCCCATCTGGTTCACTAATGTCCTTTAGGGAGGGAAACTGCCATCCTTACCTGGTCTGGCCTACATGTGATTCCAGACCCACAGCAATGTGGTTGACGCTTAACTGCCGTCTGGGCAATTAGGGATGGGCAATAAATGCTGCCTAGCCAGTGACGCCCTCATCCCATTAATGAATAAAAAAAAACACTTCCATCTCGAAGGACAGGAGTGGAAGATACATGGGAAAACCACCTTCTGCAAGCCTCTCACCATCCTGCCTTAGAAATATATCACTGTTCCTTCCCCATCACTGGGTCATAATCCTGGAATTCCCTCCCTAAGGGCATTGTGGGTCTACCTACAGTAAATAGACTGCAGTGGTTCAAGAAGACAGCTTTCTCCCATCTTCTCAAAAGCAATTAGGAATGGGCAATAAATGGTGACCCAGCCAGCGAAGATTTCACCTCCGGAAGGAATTTCAAAAAGTTCCTTTTTACCTACAGTGGCCAAGACCCTGAATCTGAATCTATTTACCTTCCAGCTAATGAGCAACATTGTGAACCCAACTGAGAATCCTAAGTGGGTTGCTCGTGTATTTCCCAGCATACGCAGATTACTCAGCAAGTGTTGTCCAATTGCAACACCACAGCTATCATGAGAGATTACCAGCTGAATTCTGAAATCATGAGTTGATTGAGTATGGGCAGTACTCTACCTGTTGCAAGTAGCCAAAGGGACATAATGCAAGACATGATTGCCAGTTATTGGAACCTATAGCCTCGATACCCTTCATCACATTGGCACTGAAATTAATACACTGCATTATTCAATTCTGTGAACTGAGATAGGGAGGAAAACATTTTGGTTTGACTGCAGCATCCTGTGCATGGAAAATATTACCTGTGCTGTTACTGCATAACAGCAGCATGAAACAGTTCGCTTAGCCCATGGCCCAAACGTCTGAGATCTATTAACCTTCATGTGTAATTTGAAATAGACTGGGTAGTTTTAAGAGTAAGCACACAACACAGCAAGCAATGATCTGATTGAGGTAGATGTTCTGAATCTAATTCAGAATCCTCCATCCAGAGTTATCACTTCTGTGCTGTACTGAGGGAGTGCTGCATCTTTCGGATGAATCATAATTCCCTCTCAGCTGAGCCAGAGAGGCTTCCCCCTACATGAATTTGAAGGAATAGTTTGTTATCTTCAGTGTCCTGGCTGATATTTATCTATCAGCAAACTGATAAAGATTATCTGTCATTATGTTGTTGCTGTTTGTGAGAGCTTGCTGTGCATAAATTGCTGGTTACCTTTTGCATCTTACAACATTGCCTTCCTTCACTGGTTTCAAGTGTTTTCTAATGCCCTGAAAGGATGAAATGAAATGGCTTTATTTCCTAAATAAAAACTGAAACAATTGCAGATGCTGGAAATCAGAAACAAAAACAGAAGTTGCTGGAAAAGCTCAGCAGGTCCGGCAGCATCTGTGAAGAGAAATCAGAGTTAACGTTTCAGGTCCAGTGACCCTTCCTCAGAACTGGCTTTACTTCCTTGTCTTTTTCTTTCTCTCTCTGCCTTTTTTACTTTCACACTTTTTCTTTCACCCCTTTCTTTTGAATTTTCTCTTTCTTTCTCTCTTCATTTCATTTTCTTTCTTAGCCCACATAATTGTTGAACAACCATCTTGAAAATCAGATTAACTACTCCGAAATCCCCTCGTTGTTGCTGTACTGCATTTGCCTGCACACCAACTGTTACTGCACTTCAAAAGTAATTCATCTGCTGTACTGTGTTCTTTTAAACATAGCTCAAAAAAATGCAATAGATTCTAAATTAACGCAAATTCTGGCTCCCTGTTTAACATCATAACTATCTCTGAGAAGAAATTTAGTCCCAAAACATTCGAAAACAAGTGTCCTCTTAGCAGATATATATCGTCTTTCCCAAACAGAGTTTATCCTGAAAGCAATGCACTTAAATCCTTGCCTGGCACAAAGGTTCTCCAATAAGCAAAGCTCGTTTTAAACTGTGACAGCTCATCAGTCCCTCATTAAAACTCAAAGCTCCAAGGTTCAAATTCCTGATTCCATTACCACATTATAGCACTCCCCCTCTTTGTGTCGGAACCATTCCACTGAATGATTTCAACAGGCTACAGTAGAGACTGAACCCGTGACATTGTCAATTGGTTGTAATTGAGAAGAGAGTGGGTGACATTTGACAATAAAATGTGATTTAGAGCACTTGTGAATGTATAGTTCTGATGTGGAATCTATTACTTGCCACAGGCAACGCTTTTTTAAACTCTTTTTCTTCCCTTTCTCCGCTGAAGCCTCCAGCCGCTACCGAGATAGCATCCATGGCAACCATCCAGTGCCCTGTCTGTCATGTGTCACTGCTGAGAGTCAGTTTTAGGTGCTTATCCATCCATGGAAGGGAGCACGGCTGAGTAATGCTGCTCTGGTCCAACATCTACGCAACCTCCCTTCCAAGCAGAACAGAGCAATGAGGGTCAGAAGTCTGTCTGAAGACAGAGAATTCCCTCCACAATCACTTAAGCCGCCTCATTGAGTATAGATGGTGGCTGAGGGATGCAGTGATTAACCTGGGGACCCACCCTTCCATTAGATCAGGAAAAAAACTACTCCCTACGTTTAGAGGGAGTCTAGATCAGGGGCTGGCCATTAAAGCTGGGCCAATCAGGGCTGTGGTCGAGAAGGACCCATTCTCATAGAAGGGGTCAAATGTGGAACTTGTACCAATGATGCCTGAGTTCTGGGCTCACTAAGATAATCCCTTTGGTTTGAGAGGACATGCTGCTCCTCTACTTTCTCTGGGAACTTCCCTGTGTTTTCTAGAGTGATGTGCACAGATCTGATTGTCTGACTAAAGTAAGAGTCTATTGCCTTCAAGACAGAGATACAATGAAGGCTGATTCCTGGCCCAAGATGGTGGTCCTTCTGAGAAACAACAGTGTTGAATAAGCCAATGCACTTTGGAATTTAGAAAGATGACCTGTCTACAGCCTTTAGCACGTTTGACCATACTGTCTTCCCCCACTGTGTCTCCACCAAAGTCCAGCAGGTGAAACTGCTCTCAGCTCACTCCATTTCTCTCTAATCATAGCCAGATAATTATTTGTTTTTCTTCCTGCTTCTGCATAATTCGCTCAGGTATCCTGCGGAATCTATCTTTGGGCCCTCGTGTTTCTCATTGACACATTCAGCAACATTATCCAAAGTGTTAGTTTGCACATACCTGTTGATGACACACATGCTCACACGCATACACTCGCACTCACATTAACTCACACACTCACATGCACAGACATACACACAGACAAACACACACATGCACTCACACACGCACACGTGCACAAGCACACATGCGCACTCACACGCACGCATGCACACTGACATGCATAAATGTAGGCACACAAGCATGCACACACACACTTTGACACACGCATGCATACAGACATGAACACACACACCACACATGCTCGTGCCCACATACACACACACAGCACACACACATGCACACACATACACATACCCTCACATGCAAATGTGCAGATGCACATAGACACATAGACACACACACGAACGTGCACATGGATCAGCAAAATTTCCCTCCAATTAAATACAGGTATAACTGAAGCCATTAACTTCAGTCTACAGAAAACGTTGCAAGGAATGTGAACATTAAAGCAATAGGGAATGTCAAGGTCATGGAGAGACTTGAAAGTGGGATGAGAATTTTAAAATCGAGCTGTTGGTTAATTTGGAGTCAGTGTAAGGCAGCAAGCACAAGGACGACGGGCAAACACGACAAGATGTGACTTAGAATACTGTAAAGACTGTATTTTTTAATTTTTCTGTGTTTTTGATTGTGGCCTGAAATGAGAACAAGACCATTTTAAAAATCAATGATTGTGGAAAGGATTAAGAGGAAGTGACTTGACTCTCATTGTAAGTGTTGATTACCCTGCTGTTTGTTTAAGCAATAGAGGGGGTTAGTGCAGCTGAGCTGGAGATGGGATACAAGGGGAGATTTGGCCAGCAACTAGCAGCTGACTGGTCATGGGAATGGTGACCCATTAACAATGACAAAGGCTTTCTGCCTGTCAACAGCTATGTGATTGTCTCCCAGGGAGCTGAACAGTCTGTGGGTATAATGTTTGGATCAGAAACTATCAGTCCTCAGGAAAGGAAGGAGTGGTTCCTCCTCTGCAGTAAAAAAACCCACCTCCTCTACTGCTTTAATGTGCCTCAATGTAAACCGCCCGGTGACTCTGATCTCCAGAATTATAAAGCGCTTCAAGAGGTTAGTCATGGCTCATATCAACTGCAGCCTCCCAGCCTGCCTTGACCCTTTGTAATTTGCCTACTAACGTACCAGGTCCATAGCAAATGCCCATCTCGCTGGCTGTAACTCATCTATGGAACATCTGGATTAAAAAAATACCAATGTAAGGCTCCTACTTATTGACTATGGTTCCACTTTCAGCACCATAATTCCACAGAAAATAATCTCCAAACTCCAAGACCTAGGTCTTGGCTCCCCACGCCTCCCACACCCACCAACCGCCCACCCCTCCCCCCAACACCCATCGCCCCCATAGCTGGATCCTCAATTTCCTGACCCATAGACCGCAATCAGTAAGAATAGGCAACAGCACATCCTCCACAATAATCCTCAACACCGATGCCCCACAAGGCTATGTACTCAGCCCCCCCACTATACTCCTTCTACAGTCATGACTGTGTGGCCAAGATCTGCCCCAACTCCATTTACAAGTTTTCTGACGACACCACCACTGTTGGTCAGATCTCAGACAACGATAAGACAGAATACAGGGAAGAGATTGAGAATTTAGCAGCATGGTGTAAAGACAACAATCTCTCTATCAATGTCAACAAAACGAAGGAGCTGGTCATCAACTTCGGGAAGTGGAGTGGAGGGCACGTCTCTGTCTGCATCAGTGGTGCTGAGCTGGAGATGGTTGAGAACGTCAAGTTCTTTGGGGATGATGATCACCAACGATCTATCCTGATCCACCCATGTCCACTTGATGATCAAGAATACACAACAACGTCTCTACTTCTTCAGGAGGCTAAGGAAATTCGGCATGTCGACAAGGATTCTTACTAATTTTTATAGATGCACCATAGAAAGCATCTTATCTGGATGCATCACAGTGTGGTATGACAATTGCTCTTCATAAGACCACAAGAAAGTTCAGAGAGTCGTAAACACAGCCCAGACCATCAGGCAAACCAGCCTTCCATTGGCTCCATCTATACTTTCCACTGTCTTAGTAAAGCAACCAAGATGATCAAAGACCCCTCCCACCCTGCTAATACTCTGCTCCACCCTCTTCTATTGGGCAGAAGATATAACATCTTGAATAAACGTACGAATAGATTCCAGAACAGCTTCTTCCCTGCTATTATCAGGCTTTTGATCAGACCTCTCAAATGTTAATTCTGATCTCTCTCTCTCCCTGCACCTTCTCTGGGGCTATAACACTGTATTCTGCACTCTGTTCTGCTACCCTGATGCACTTTGTATGGTACGATCTGCCTGTAGAGCACACAAAACAACACTTTTCACTGTATCTCAATCCATGTGAACAAATCAATCAATCAACCTCAAGCCTGAAGAAAGCCAGTTTATTTCCTTTATCAGTTACTGGAAGCTGTGGTCTTTAATCAAGAAGTCAGATAACTTGTACGTTGTGAACCAGTCACCCTGTGCCTCCTACAAACAAGTGAAGATACCTATAGAAGGAAGGTGGAGAAGCAGAAAGTCCTGACAGCCAAAAGGATTATGTGGTCAGGGACCATTGAACTACCTTCCCAGTCTTCCCCTCCACCGATAACACCAATACGTTTTAGAGATAACAAGGTGTAGAGCTCGATGAACACAGCAGGCCAAGCAGCATCAGAGGAGCACAAAAGCTGACATTTTGGGCCTAGACCCTTCTTCAGAAAAACCAATATGTTTTTCTGTGTTTGTCTGTATTTCTATGTAAAGGGGTGTTTCATAAGGGAGTTAGTGTTTTAACTAGTAGGGGTTAATGTCAATAGTTCAGAACTGTTTTCCTGTAGTCAGAATCTATTTATTTAAAATAAATAGAAATCCTTAAGTACAGAAACCTGGTCCATTCTTTCAGTCAACCTGACTCTAAAAACGCAGGTTAAAAAAAGGGAATTTGTACAGTTTTGCAAAATCTTTAACGGTTGCGATGATTCTGGGAATGTTGGGGTTTAACTTCCAGGGCATTACACCAGTGAGTTATAACAAATGGACAGCAGAGTTAAATGACCGCAAGCTTGCAAAGGTAGGAGGTCAATCAGGAAGGCATCAGAATGGGGAATAAGGCTATATGAAAGACTCTCCATCAATAGACGCCCAAGTAGAATTGTACAGCATCAGATACTGGGATTCAATGAAATTACTTCTTTGCCAATGGATTAGTCAAGTTGGCACCTTAGCACATCACAGAATGCACAGTCCCAATCATAAAAGGATCAAATGTCACATTAACCCTGCCTGAAATACCAATGCCCTCACTGCAGAGGGAGTGAAAACCCTCATCTGGGGCCTAACATTGTGAACAAAGAGAACTTACCTCTGTACAGATAAGAAGAAAGACTTGCATTTGGATAGAGCCTTTCACAAACTCTGGATTTCTCAAAGTACTTTAAAGCTGCATCCTTTTGAAATGTACTTACTTTTGTAATGTCAGAAATGCAACCAATATGCACACAGAAAGCTCCCACAAAGACAATAGCAAATGATTTTGACCAGATAATCTGTTTCATGTGAATGAGGGATAAATATCGAGCCCAGACACTGAGAGAGCTTTTAGAAAGAGTGTCACGAGATCTTTCTTTGAAGTGATTGGCTTTAGAACCCTCCCCTCAACCTCCACTCATCAACCATTTCCCTCACTATCGACTCCATCTCCCTCCCTGGCAACACTCTGAGACTAAGTCAGTGTGTTCACAACTATGTGTCATATTTGATTCAGTGCTAAGATTGCTATTGTCCTGATGTGCGCTGACCTGCATTAGTTCTCAGGCCAGGCAACTCTTGATTTTAAAATTCCTATTCTTGTTTACAAATCTCTCCATGGTCTGACCTCATGTTAGCTCTGTAATCTTCTCCATCCCCACAATCCAAGAGATATTTTTAACTCTCTAATTCTGGCCTCTCATGCATTCCCACCTATAATTGCTCCAACATTGAGGGCCGTGTTTTCAGTTGCTGTAGTCTAGATCTCTGGAATTCCCACCCTAGACCACTTCATCTTTTTATCTAATTTTCCTCCTTCAGGGAACTCTTTAAACCTATCCCTTTACATCAAAGCTTTGATCATCGAATCAAAAGCTCCTTACCCAGAGAGTGGTAAGCCTATCAAATTCTCCGCTACAGAAAGTGTTTGAGACCTGAATGCTGAATGTTTTCAATAAGGAGTTAGATATGGTTCTTAGGGCTAAAGGGATCAAATTGTATGGGGAGAAATAGGGAACAGGGGACTGAGTTGGATGATCAGCCATGATCATATTGAATAGTGGAGCAGGCCTCCAAGGGGCCAAATAGGCTCCTATTTTCTATGTTTCTAAATGTCTAGGTGTTCCACGCAAACCTAAAACAAGACATAAAAACCTTTGAGGATTTGACAGTGTAAACAGTGAGGGTCTGTTTCCTCTAATCAGAGGGATTTGAGAACCAGGAACCATGTTCCCACAACATCCTGGATTTTATGAATAGGGGCAAAGAGCACAAAGGCCAGAAAGTTGTGCTAAGCCAAATAAAATACTAGTTTTGCTTCAGGTAAAATACTGTGCTCAATTTTGGATGTTGCACCAGTAAGGATGTGGAGACTTTGGAGAGGGTAGAGAAGAATGATTATGGGGATGAAATATTAATGGTCCATGAATTGATTGGAATATTCTTTTTAGAGAAAGGAATTTAAATTGGAGATCTGATGGAGGTATTTATTGGATATCTGATGGGGGTGAAAAGATTTAACTGTTACTAATGGCCGAAGCATCAATAATCTGAAGACACAGATTCACAGTAAGATTGGCAAAAGCAGCAGAGGTGACACAAAAATTGTCAGCTAACCAGGAAGAGCAAGCATGGTGTTTGCAAAGTACAGGTCATATTAAACCCGATGACAATTTTTTTAAGGAGGTAACTCAGATAGTGGACAGGGAATGTCTATTTGTTATCTTTATGGACTTCCAGAAGGTATCTGATAAAAAGTTCTTCATAACAAAGGTAAGTTTGCCATAGTCCAAGGGGGCTGCTCACTCATTAGCAAGTAGTGGTAGTGAATGACTGGTAGTGAATTTGACCTGAGGATCAACACATTTCAGGCGAGGGGCAAAGTTGAGAAGACAGGACCTTCATATTGACCTCAGGCAGTACAGGAATTAAATCTGTGCCCTTGGTGTCACACTGCACTATGACCCCTGACCCCCTCACCCCGCCACCCCCCCACCCCCCCACCACCAACACTGCCCTGGCCAAGTAAACTAACTGACCATCTAAAACTCTTTGTAAGAGACTGTTCACTAAAGGTGAAGCCCATGGTATTGAACACAAAGACCTGAACCCACTCCCTTGAGACCCTGACGTTGACCTGACAAGGTTTGGTTGTGACAGACCACGTAATATTATCTAATAGTGATGGCCTCTTTGAGCAATACAATGAGCAATGGGCAATATTCATCCTACAAACTATCTGGCTTCTTTCTTGAAGGTAAAATGGTGCAGGGCAAAAATTCAGGATCGCACAATTTATGCCCTCATTCCAAACTTAACACAACTGCAATTGTGTGGACTGATAGAGTGAAGGTGGGGATTTAGGGTGAGGTATATGAGCTAACTGGTGTCCCCAGTGCCGATATCCATCATTGGCCAAGATGCTTCAGGAATTACCCCCACATATCATGGTGCCATTTCAGGACGATGACTAATGCTTCAGAGGAACAGGCAATTGTGGTGGTCAAAGCCAGGATACGAGAGAAAAGCCTAAGGAAAGTAAGCAGAAGCCTATAGCTCAGAGGAAACCTCCCCACGTCCACCGCTCGCTCCCCCCCCCCCCAAAAACAAGTCAGTAAGAGCAACTCATGGGCAGTGAAAACATTACCTCACATTGCTCCTCCTGTACAAACACTCCAGATCAAAGAGGTTCTGCACTTTCCTTACAGGCCTGTTCCATTTTACACTGTATACACTGTAGTTTAATGTATTATTCTTCCCAACCTTTCAAACAGGGAGCATTACTTATTTTGTTAATTTTGGAAAAGGTTTTCTCTCAGGAAACCACTCGATGCTTGGTCAACTTTGAACAATTTGTAGGCGCAACAGTGCATGTCCTTGCTTATTTTAAAACTTGGAATCTGTAAAGTGGGTTGCACAGACTGGTCAAGAACTCTGTATGACATAATATCTCGGTTGTTTTCCCCCTTAATTCCTCCATGTTTTATCAAGTCTGCTGAAAAGCTCACACACCATATTGAAGAGTTTTTATTTTGTTTAAAGAAAAGGCCATTTGGAACGCATATTGAATAATTTGACCACAATTGTCCCACTAGACTCTGGCAAATTGGTAAATTTCTGTCTGCTTCAAGTCAGATGCACAGATGGGCGCAATCGCACTTAAATAAGTCTCGTTCCTTTTTGTTTCATGTGCGGTTGTTTTTTTCCAAAGTGCAACACTGCAAGTTAAAAAAGCAGAATTAGCAAAGCCATCAACTGCCCTTCTGGATTACTACCACAGAATCAGAAAATAATCTCTTTCTGATGTGAAAAAACCCAGAAGCATGTTTATAATAGCACTGCCAAAAACAACTCCCTTAATTTAAGGAAATCTTTCTGCAGGTTTGTTTCTCTCAAAAGTCCCCAGAAAAAGGCTCCAGTCATGCTGCTGCTCTCCTTCCTTTCACCTGAATTTGAATTTATTTGGCGTCTCCTTCTTGACCAGATGTATTGCAGGGTCACATGTCCGTCACTGGGTCAGGACGGGAAGCCTGCACAAATAGTCACCAATGAGGCGTGTGTGGTAGCTCAACCCTGGTAGCAATGAGAATCCCAGGGGCCATAAGTTCAAGTCCTGCTGCAGTAAGTTGTGAAACTGAATTCAATAAATGGATAATCTGTGAACCAGTGCCAGGTTAAATAACCGGTGGGTGTAGTGAAGGGCCAGCTCGTTCACTGATGTCCATCAGAAGAGGGAGAAAGAAAAAGGGTCTGTCATTCCCACTTTAACCTGCCCTCCATGTGACTCCAGTCTCATGCTATATGGCTGACCCTTAAGGCCCTCTGAAATTGTCCAGGAAACCACCAGGGTTACGTAAATGCCCTCTCTGTATCACCCTCAACCCGATGGAAAGAGCTCACCTTCCTATAGCATCTTTGGTAATCTCAGGAGATCCCAAAGAGCCTGTCTTGAAAGTGCGGTGATTGAGGTGGAAGTGGCATGACCAATTTGCACACAGCAAGATCCCAAGAAATGACATCGCTCACGTACTCCTTCATAGAAATGGTGGGATCCGAGGTAGGAGAATTTGCTGAAACACTGTCACATGAGTCTATTGTATCGATCTGAGTGAGTAAACAGAGGCTCAGTTTAACATTTCATCCAAAAGCAGATCTGAGAACTAATCAGGAACAGTGAGCTGCTCAGTGTAGGTGTGACTCACTCTTTGATGTGATGCAATATGTATTCAATGCCTCTGAGAGCCTGGGCAGCAAACTGGGTCTTGCTGTGCACTCAGCAACAGCTGGAGGGTTAATTTACTGGGCCTCATCTCAATCCAATCACTGTATTCTCCACAACATTAATCTTGCTTTGTTTGGAACCAAGAATCCATTTTTACACAACTACTTTTAATTTCCAAGAATACTTGTCTTGGAGTTTTCCAATTTTAAGAAAAACAATCTTAAAAAAGCTAGAAAGGGATCTTGGGAGGAACTGAAAAATTTAATTGAGTGAGTGTGTTACAGAGCAATGCTAAAAATATCTTTTCACTGTAGTAACTGAAAGACAGTTTTCTATGCTTTATTCTGGTGGGTGAATTTTACTCTCATTAAGATGATTGATGGCAATGCTGGGGGTTCAGAATGTTTTATTCAACTTTTGAACCCCACCATCCAGAACAGTTGGAAGCATAAAGGGTTCCTCGGTTAGATATGACATACGTAGGATAGTGTGTAAATCTCTCTCTGTTAGCCCAGTACTGTTTGTTAGCCCATATATCAGAGGATGCCTCGTTAGCCACTGTGAATTCTGGCACCGGTTCGACACATAGCCTCAGAGATAGTAGGAACTGCCGATGCTGGAGAATCTGAGATAACAAGGTGTAGAGCTGGAGGAACACAGCAGGCCAAGCAGCATCAGAGGAGCAGGAAAGCTGACACTTCGTGTCTGGGCCCTTCTTCAGAAATGGGGGAGGGGAAGGGGACTCTGAAATAAATAGAGAAAGAGTTGGAGGCGGATGGAAGGTGGATAAAGGAGCAGATAGGTGGAGAGGAGACGAACAGGTCAAGGAGGCGGGGATAGAGCCAGTAAAGGTGAGTGTAGGTGGATAGTTAGGATGGAGATTGGTCAATCAAGGGAAGACAGACAGGTCAAGGAGGCGGGAACGAGTTGGGCTGGTTTTGGAGAGACATGTACCCTCTCTCATTTATACATAATTTATGTAAAATTACGAAGTGTATTGTCATTGCCTGTCCCTCAATTCAAGAATTACTTCTCCCCATTTTTATTCACTCGTGGGACATGAGTGTTGCTGGCTGGGACAAGGCCACAAATTTCTGCTGTGAATCATAGAACCCCTACAGTGTAGAAAGAGGCCGTTCAGCCCATCAAGTCTGCATGGACCCTCTGAAGAGCATCCCACCCAGACCTCTACCCTACCCCTGTAACCCTGCATTTACCATGAATAATCCACCTAACCTGCACATCTCTGGATAGCATGGCCAATCCATCTAACCTGCACATCTTTGGACTTTGGGAGGAAACTGGAGCACCCAAAGGAAACCCACATAGACATGTGGAGAGCACATAAGTTCCACACAGAAAGTCGCCCAAGGCTAGGATTGAACCAACTCCCTGGTGCTGTGAGGTAGCTGTGCTAACCACTGAGCCACCATACCTTCAGTCTTCATGTGACTGAACAGGGGAATTCTCAGCCTGCAGATCTTTGGGCCTATGGGACCAGACATTCTATGAGATGGTGGGATCTGGAGAGCGGCATTTGTAAATGAGCTAAATGAAGTTGTAAATATATCTCTAAGTAGGCAGTGATGCCACTCTCACTCATCAGTCAGGTATTAATTTCTCGTGCAGGTGTAGAACCTGGCAAAACACAGCTCAGTACATGCATACAGTGGTTCCCTCAACTCTTTGTTCTAGGATTAAAAATCATCACTGGAATCTCACAAATGCTCTCCTGTTATTGCAATCAATTCTCCTCGACACTTCTTCAATTGTGCAAATTCACTTTTCAGTACCCTTTCACTGATGTACCGTGAAAGTCGTAAAGGTAACAGGCACTCGGTCATATGAAAAGAAGTGCCCTCTCCATCGGACTTCACCCTGTTGCTGCAGACCCACTAGCCACCAGCCCCTTCAGTCCTGTGAGCTTCCCAATATGGGACCAATCAGGGAACCCTGGCTGGCAGATGGAAACAGGAGTCTCAGAGAGTTTTCTCACTTGAGGGACTGGTATGGAGCTAGCTGGCCAGAGTCTATGTACAGTGCTCATGTATGTAAAGGGTGGCGTGGTGATGGGATACCAGCGTCTATGCAGTTATATCAGCTCCCCTTAGCCTTTGAGGCATGTCTTATAACTGACGCACGCGCAATTTATTTGCTGTGTAAGCTGCTGGTGTGTGCTGTAGGTGTAATATTGACGAGCAGTGTGCCATCCCCCTTGACTGATCACCGCTGACAATCCTGACAAGCTGCCTGGCTTTGTGTCTGCAAATAACAGCTAGGTGAGACACAAATACTGAGAGCCTCAAACTCTGGCTGAGACAGCAAAGCACAAAAACGGCAATACAAGGTAAGGCAGGAACGCTGTGAGCATCTAGATAGGCGATGGGGTTGGTTGGCTCGCCGAGCTGGTTTGTTGTTGTTCCACAGACGTTTCATTACCATGCTGGGTAACATCATCGGTGCAGCCTCCGTTGAAGCGCTGTTTTGTTTTCCCGCCTGTTATTTAAACTCTGGAGTCCGTTGAGCTGGATTACCTCACTTCCAGTCTTCCTTCGCAGTGGAGTGTATATGGGGTCGAGCTCTGTGTATTTGTTGATGGCTTTCTTCATTGAGTACCAGGCTTCTAGGAATTCCCGTGCCTGTCTCTGCTTTGTCTGGTGCGTGTATGGAATGAGCTGTCAGAGGAACTGGTAGAGGATGATACATTTACAGTTAAAAGGCCTCTGGATGGGTACATGAATAGGAAGAGTTTAGAGACATATGGGCTAAATGCTAGCAAATGGGTCTAGATCAATTTAGGATATAGAACATAGAACCTAGAACATAGAACATAGAACAGCACAGCACAGTACAGGCCCTTCGGCCCACAATGTTGTGCTGAACTTTTACACTAAACCTAAGGTCTACCTAACCTCCACCCCTACCTTATACTGTCATCCATATGCCTATCTAATAGCCGCTTAAATGCCCCTAATGAGGCCGGCTCCACTACACTCTCCGGCAATGCATTCCACGCCCCTACCACTCTCTGAGTAAAGAGCCTACCTCTGACGTCTCCCCGATATCTACCTCCTTTCACTTTAAAACTATGTCCCCTCGCAAAAGCTACCTCCACCCTAGGAAAAAGTCTCTGGCTGTCTACTCTATCCATACCTCTGATCATTTTGTACACCTCTATCAAGTCACCTCTCATCCTTCGTCGTTCTAAAGAGAAAATCCCTAGCTCTCTCAACCTTTCCTCATAAGACCTTCCCTCCATTCCAGGCAACATCCTGGTAAATCTCCTCTGCACCCTTTTTTAACGCTTCCACATCTTTCCTGTAGTGAGGTGACCAGAACTGGACACAATACTCCAGATGTGGCCGAACCAGGCTTTTGTATAGCTGGAGCGTATATCTGTGCAGCATGGATGAGTTGGACTGAAGGTTCTGTTTCTATGCTGCAAGTCTCTATGACTCTATGGCTCCATGAGGTCATGATCAAATAGGATTAGTTTCCTTTCTCTGTCATCACTCTGTCTCATTATGAAGGCATTCATAACATTTGGTGGACATGTTTTTTCCAGATGACAAGGTGTAGAGCTGGATGAACGCGGCAGGCCAAGCAGCATCAGAGGAGCAGAAAAGCTGATTTTCTGAAGAAGGGTCTAGGCCCAAAACGTCAGCCTTCCTGCTCTTCTGATGCTGCTTGGCCTGCTGTGTTCATCCAGCTCTACACCTTGTTATCTCAGATTCTCCAGCATCTGCAGTTCCTACTATCTCTGAAAAAATGTTTTTCCAGAGCCTGTTTTCTAAATCCTCAAATGGCCAATGATCTAGAGGAGGACAAGAAAACCGCTATGAAGACTGCCTCAAGCTCTCCTTGATGCACCGCTGCATTGGCATTGACAACTGGGAGAAGTTTAAAACCAATTTTTCAAAATGGCATTGAAAAGGTTTATACTAAAGGAACAAGAGTAGGCCACTCTGGCCTTCGAGACTGACACACCGTTCAATGTGAGTGTGGCTGATCTGATTTTAACCTAAACTCATATCTCTGATAATCTTTCATCCCCTTATCAATCAAGAAATAGACCGTTCAGCCCAACTTCTTCCTACTGGCTTTTATGCCCCACTCAAGCCTGCTCCCATCCTCCTTTGCTTAATCTACCAGCATAACCTTCCACTCACTCATCCTTCTTGTGATTATTTGGCTTCCCCGATACCATTTACCCCAATTTCACCATGCGGTTTATAATTTCCATGTACACATCAAGAAAGGAAGTTTCTTCTGAATTCACAAACTGATTTCTGAGCAATCACTTTATATTTCTTGCCCCTTGTTTTTCTTTACCTCACACGTGGAAACACTCACTCTGTCTACTCTATTAAAATTACTCAGCCTGTAGAATTTCAAGCGTTTCTATTTGGTCAACTCCACAGTATTCACTTGCCAAGACCACACAAGGTATGTTTGGGCCAAGGAAGTTCTTTACCTCTGTCACTATTCCGACCCAACCTCGCAGCTTTGAAGATGAGTCCCAGAGCCCTGGAGCAAACCCACTTACTTCAAACAGAAAAAAATACAAAGAACTGCGGATGCTGGAAATCTGAAACAAAACCAGAAATTGCTGGAGAAAGTCAGCAGGTCTGGCAACATCTGTGGGGAGACAAACAGAGTTAATGTGTTGAGTCGAGTGACACTTTTTCAGACTTGTCCTCCAGTATAATACGCTATGTGAAAAGAAATAGCAGAAAACCTGGAGTTACTCTCCTTTCTGATTTGATTTGTTTTGACTTATTATTGTCACATGCACCTAGGTACAGTGAAAAGTTTTGTTTTGCATGCAGTACCGGCAGATCATAACATACACAGATCATAGGGTGATTGAACAGAGCGAGGAACACAAAGTTACAGCTGCAAAGAAAGTGCACAAAAAGCAAGATCAACATTAGATTTGAAATTTGAGAGGTCCATTCAAAGCAAATAGATCAAGGGGACATTTAACAGAGGTAGTCAAAAAGAATGATTTTGGGTCCTGAAAGAGCCCAGGGAGATATTGAGTAGAATCTTGCCTTTATCTGTCTAAGTGTGAGCCACATTGACTCAGATGAAGTGATTCTTGCTGTGAAGCTAAGTGATGTTTCTTGCTGTATCTTATCAAACTCATCTTTTAAATTGCCTTTTGAGCCCTCACTGTGAGAATCATGAACTGTTGCATAATGTTCAGCTCCATTCATTGCTCTTTAGATACAGAAACATTCCGTGCCCGCTTGCAGCAAGACCTGAACAATATTCAGGATTAGGCTGATAGGTTGCGAGTAACATTTGTGGCACCAAAGTCCTAAGCAATGACCATCTCCAACAACAGAGAATCTATCCATCTCCCCTTGACATTGGCACCATCACTATCAACATTCTGGGGGTTACTATTTACCAGAACCTGAGATGAACTGGCCATATAAAGGCAGTTGCTAGGGTCACAGACTGGGAATTCTATAGGCCATAACCTGACTCCTGACTCCTCAGAGTCTGCCCATCATCTATAAGGCCCAAGTCAGGAGTGTGATGAAATCCCCACTTGCCTGGATGGGTGCAGCTCTATCAACACCCAAGAAGCTTGTCACCATCCAGGACAAAACAGCATACCTGACTTGAAGAACCATAGGATCCTTCCAGTGTGGAAATAGGCCATTCGGCCCAACAAGTCTCCACAGTAACATATACCCCTACCATATTTTATGCAGTGACAATCTCTTTAAGGTCCATGGGAATCATTAAATAATTTCCCTTGGTAACAGCAATTTGATTAGAAAATAAGTTAAAAAGAAGCAGATCAAGAAAGGGGCTCTTGTACTGCAGTGGTAGTGTCCCTACCTCTGGACCAGGAGGCCCAGGTTCAAGTTCCACCTGCTCCAGAAGCATGCAATAACATGTCTGAACAGACTGATTATATAATATCATAAAGCAGACCTGGGTCCGGTAATGACCCCAAGCAATCTAGGTCACTGGGTTAAAGTTCCAGTCCCTTTAGAGATGAAGTTTCGGATTCCACCACTGCCAAACTGTGTCTACGAACAAGTTGCTTTGCCTTAATGGCCATTATGTCACTGTAGAGGTGTCTCTATCTCAGGGCTGTGGAGGCCTGGCTCCATGAGGTCATGATCAAATAGGATTAGTTTCCTTTCCCTGTCATCATTCTGCCTCATTATGAAGGCATCCATATTCATACCATTTGGTGGACATGTTTTTTTCCAGGTGACACGGTGTAAGAGCTGGATGAACACAGCAGGCCAAGCAGCATCAGAGGAGCAGGAAAGCTGACGTTTCGGGCCTAGACCCAAGGTGTGCAATAATATCTCTGAACAGGTTGATTCAATAAAATGAAACAGAGCCAGGGATGGCTCGACAGAACTGTCTGCCCTGGGCTGGGACTAGCCTTTGTATGCCATGAATACTGGCTCTATTTTGATGTTTAACAATAAACAATGTCCCTTTCCAGTCGGTTTTGCTGAGTTATTACGCAGAGCTGGTCAGACCAGCTTCAGCAGAATATCCAATTGAAATCACAATATGGTTCATTGTTCTGCTAGATTTAAACATTTCTTACAGACACTGTTGACAGATCTTGAGCAATGAATCTTCAGACACTGTGAGTCATTTTTAACTTCCCTTACAGCCAAATGTCTTGAACCAACTTCCCCACACCGCTCCTCCCCAAGTAGCACTGTTATCTCCAGCTTTCACTTGTTGCTGTCTACCTCCTGTAGACTTGCCAACTCTGATTAGATGTATTCCTGGAGGTTTCATCATATGACCGACTGCCTACCACTCTCCCTGCTCAACACCATCCCGCCATTGAACGCCCAACATGTCATTCCTCAAATTGTTATCTGAATTATTTCCAACATTTGATAACTAATTACGAATAAAACTGCAAAGAAATGAACATGAAAACATTTCAAATACTCTTGTGAGTTTGAGATAACAAAATGTAGAGCTGGATGAACACAGAAGGCCAAGTAGCATCAGAGGAGCAGGAAGGCTGACGTTTCGGGCCTAGACCCTTCTTCAGAAAACTGTTGTGAGTTTGTTTTTTTTTCCCCACAAGTGTTACTTGAAGCAGATACTGAGGGTTGCAGCTTAGATCCTGGAAACTTCTGGATGTTTGGCAATTCTAAGGGACACAGGAGCCTCCTATTTTTTGTTTCCCACATGTTGTACATTGGCAAAATATTCATTAAACCTCATTTGCCCCAGATTAACCCAAGTGGAATTCACAATGAACTAATTCTGAATCCCAATCAGTGCTGAATTGGGGGCAACAAGGTGCAGGGCTAGATGAATACAGCAGGCCAAGCAGCATCATAGGAGCAGAGAGGCTGACGTTTTGGGCCTATACCCTTCATCAGAAAACGGGGAGGGGAAGGGGGTTCTGAAATAAATAGGGAGAGAGTGGGAGGCGGATAGAAGAGGGATAGAGGAGAGGATAGGTGGAGAGGAAACAAACAGGTCGAAGAGGCGGGGAGGGGGCCAGTAAAGGTGAGTGTAGGTGTGGAGTTAGGGAGGGGATTGGTCAGTCCAGGGAGGACGGACAGGTCAAGGGGGTGGGATGAGGTTAGTCGGTAGGAGTTGGAGATGCGGCTTGAGGTGGGAGGAGGGGATAGGTGGGAGGAAGAACAGGTTAGGGAGGCAGGGACGAGCTGGACTGGTTTTGGGATGCGGTAGGGGGAGGGGAGATTTTGAAACTTGTGAAATCCACATTGATACCATTGGGCTGCAGGGACCTCCCACCCACGGCCTCCAAACTCATCGTTCCCCAACCCCGCACCGCCCACTTCTATCTCCTTCCCAAAATCCACAAACCTGAATGCCCTGGTCGACCCATTGTCTCCGCCTGCTCCTGCCCCACCGAACTGATCTCCAACTATCTCGACTCCATTTTCTCCCCCTTGGTCCAGGAACTCCCTACCTATGTCCGTGACACCACCCACGCCCTCCACCTCCTCCAGAACTTCCAATTCCCCGGTCCCCAACACCTCATCTTTACCATGGACGTCCAGTCCCTCTACACCTGCATTCCCCATGCAGATGGCCTTAAGGCCCTCCGCTTCTTCCTGTCCCGCAGGCCCGACCAGTCCCCCTCCACTGACACCCTCATCCGCTTAGCCGAACTCGTCCTCACCCTCAACAACTTCTCTTTCAATTCCTCCCACTTCCTACAGACAAAGGGAGTGGCCATGGGTACCCGCATGGGCCCAAGCTATGCCTGCCTCTTTATAGGTTACGTGGAACAATCCCTCTTCCGTACCTACACCGGCCCTAAACCCCACCTCTTCCTCCGTTACATCAATGACTGTATCGGCGCCGCCTCGTGCTCCCACGAGGAGCTCGAACAGTTCATCCACTTCACTAACACCTTCCACCCCAACCTTAAGTTTACCTGGACCATCTCTAACACCTCTCTCCCCTACTTGGACCTGTCGGTCTCCATATCGGGCAACCACCTAGAAACCGATATTCATTTCAAGCCCACTGACTCCCACAGCTACCTAGAATACTCCTCCTCCCACCCACCTTCCTGCAAAAATGCTATCCCCTATTCCCAATTCCTTCGCCTCCGCCGCATCTGCTCCCAGGATGAGGCATTCCACCCCCGTACATCTCAGTTGTCCTCGTTTTTCAAGGACCGTAACTTCCCCCCCTCAGTGGTCGAGAACGCCCTCAACCGTGTCTCCCACGTCTCCCGCAACTCATCCCTCACACCCCGTCCACGCAATAAGAACCAAAAAAGAATCCTCCTCGTCCTCACGTACCAACCCACCAACCTCCGGATCCAACGCATCATCCTCCGACACTTCCGCCATCTGCAATCCGACCCCACCACCAAAGACATCTTTCCCTCCCCACCCTTATCTGCTTTCCGGAGGGACAACTCTCTCCGTGACTCCCTTGTCCGCTCCACACTCCCCTCCAGCTCCACCACACCCGGCACTTTTCCCTGCAACCGCAGGAAGTGCTACACCTGCCCCCATACCTCCTCCCTCACCCCCATCCCAGGCCCCAAGAAGACTTTCCACATCAAGCAGATGTTCACCTGCACATCTGCCAATGTGGTATACTGCATCCGCTGTACCCGGTGTGGCTTCCTCTACATCGGGGAAACCAAGCGGAGACTCGGGGACCGCTTTGCAGAACACCTACGCTCGGTTCGCAATAGACAACTGCACCTCCCAGTCGCGAACCATTTCAACTCCCCCTCCCATTCCTCAGACGACATGTCCATCCTGGGCCTCCTGCAGTGCCACAACGATGCCACCCGAAGGTTGCAGGAACAGCAACTCATATTCCGCTTGGGAACCCTGCAGCCCAATGGTATCAATGTGGATTTCACAAGTTTCAAAATCTCCCCTCCCCCCACCGCATCCCAAAACCAGTCCAACTCGTCCCTGCCTCCCTAACCTGTTCTTCCTCCCACCTATCCCCTCCTCCCACCTCAAGCCGCACCTCCATCGCCTACCGACTAACCTCATCCCAGCCCCTTGACCTGTCCGTCCTCCCTGGACTGACCAATCCCCTCCCTA
>NC_063350.1:6841143-6841761 GCF_021869965.1 Rhincodon typus
TCACACTCAACAACTTCTCTTTCAATTCCTCCCACTTCCTACAGACAAAGGGGGTAGCCATGGGTACCCGCATGGGCCCAAGCTACGCCTGCCTCTTTGTAGGTTACGTGGAACAATCCCTCTTCCGTACCTACACCGGCCCTAAACCCCACCTCTTCCTCCGTTACATTGATGACTGTATCGGCGCCGCCTCGTGCTCCCACGAGGAGCTCGAACAGTTCATACACTTCACTAACACCTTCCACCCCAACCTTAAGTTTACCTGGACCATCTCTAACACCTCTCTCCCCTTCCTGGACCTCTCTGTCTCCATATCGGGCAACCACCTCGAAACCGATATTCATTTCAAGCCCACCGACTCCCACAGCTACCTAGAATACTCCTCCTCCCACCCACCTTCCTGCAAAAATGCTATCCCCTATTCCCAATTCCTTCGCCTCCGCCGCATCTGCTCCCAGGATGAGGCATTCCACTCCCGTACATCTCAGTTGTCCTCGTTTTTCAAGGACCGTAACTTCCCCTCCTCGGTGGTCGAGAACGCCCTCAACCGTGTCTCCCACATCTCCCGCACCTCATCCCTCACACCCCGTCCACGCAATAAGAACCAAAAAAGAATCC
>NC_063350.1:6841861-6874528 GCF_021869965.1 Rhincodon typus
ACCAAAGACATCTTTCCCTCCCCACCTTTATCTGCTTTCCGGAGGGACAACTCTCTCCGTGACTCCCTTGTCCGCTCCACACTCCCCTCCAGCTCCACCACACCCGGCACTTTTCCCTGCAACCGCAGGAAGTGCTACACCTGCCCCCATACCTCCTCCCTCACCCCCATCCCAGGCCCCAAGAAGACTTTCCACATCAAGCAGATGTTCACCTGCACATCTGCCAATGTGGTATACTGCATCCGCTGTACCCGGTGTGGCTTCCTCTACATCGGGGAAACCAAGCGGAGACTCGGGGACCGCTTTGCAGAACACCTACGCTCGGTTCGCAACAAACAACTGCACCTCCCAGTCGCGAACCATTTCAACTCCCCCTCCCATTCCTCAGACGACATGTCCATCCTGGGCCTCCTGCAGTGCCACAACGATGCCACCCGAAGGTTGCAGGAACAGCAACTCATATTCCGCTTGGGAACCCTGCAGCCCAATGGTATCAATGTGGATTTCACAAGTTTCAAAATCTCCCCTCCCCCCACCGCATCCCAAAACCAGTCCAACTCGTCCCTGCCTCCCTAACCTGTTCTTCCTCCCACCTATCCCCTCCTCCCACCTCAAGCCGCACCTCCATCGCCTACCGACTAACCTCATCCCAGCCCCTTGACCTGTCCGTCCTCCCTGGACTGACCAATCCCCTCCCTAACTCCCCACCTACACTCACCTTTACTGGCCCCATCCCCGCCTCTTCGACCTGTTTGTTTCCTCTCCACCTATCCTCTCCTCTATCCATCTTCCATCCACCTCCCACTCTCTCCCTATTTATTTCAGAACCCCCTTCCCCTCCCCCTTTTCTGATGAAGGGTCTAGGCCCGAAACGTCAGCCTCTCTGCTCCTATGATGCTGCTTGGCCTGCTGTGTTCATCCAGCCCTGCACCTTGTTGCCCCGGATTCACCAGCATCTGCAGTTCCTACTATCTTTAGTGCTGAATTGGGAGCAGTTATTGTCTTGTGTTTGTTAGGAACTTGACTGATTCGGGCCAAGCCCACAGCAACCTTACAGCCAATGAAGGAAGAAAAGATGTTTCCACTCCACAAGTCTACATTGGATTTGATCCCAGGTCCTGCAGCTGAAACAGGAACATTCCAAATACCGCATCACTGCAATCCTCCAACATTCAATCGTTCTAACAAAACACAGAAATATTTTGTTCTCAAGCTAAAGCAAGCAATTAGATTTCTGAGTTTGTTGGAAATGTTCAACAATCAGTGCATGTGTGATGTAAGTGTTACTTGCCATTTATCAGCTCAAGACTCAATGTCATCCGGGTCCAATATTCGAGGAATCAGGAAGAGTAAGGCATTGTGCAATTGTCAATGAACATCCCAATTTCTGACTTCGTGATGAAGGAAAAGTCATTGACGAAGCAGCTGAAGATAGCTGGACGAAGGACGCTGAGAAACTCCTGCAGAAATGTTACATGATTGATTTGGCCTGCAACAGCCACAATCACCTTCCTACGCATTAGGTATAACTCAGCGGAAGGTTTTCCTTTGATTTCCATTTACTTCAATTTTGCTTATGTTCCTTGTTCAAATACTCTCAGTCAAATGCTGCCTTCATGCCAGGGGCTGTCATTGTCACCTCAGCTCCTCAGTTCAGCTCTTTTGTCCATTTTTATACCAACTGTAATGAGGTTAGGAGCCTCACAGTACCAAGGACCCGGGTTCAATTCCACCATTGGACAACTGTTTGTGTGGAGCTTGCACATTCTCCCCGTGTCTGGGTGGGTTTCCGCTGCGTGCTCCGGTTTCCTGCCACAGTCCAAAGATGTGCAGCTAAGTGGATTGGCCATGCCAAATTGCCCATACTGTTCAGGGATGTGTAGGTTAGGTGCAGTAGCTGTGGGAAATGTAGGGTTACAGGAAAAGGGTAAGGGGATGGGTCTGGGTGGGATACTCTTCAGAGATCGGTGTGGACTTGTTGGGCCAAATGGCCTGTGGGTATTCTGTGAATTGTTCTGGGGGAATACAGGCTATTGCTGGGTAAGTGCCACTTGATAGCACTATCAATACTGCTTTGCTGATGTTTGAGAGGAGACTGTCAAGGTGGCCATTGGTTAGATCTAGCCTTTGTCTTGTGGGCAGGATATACTTGGGCAACTTTCCACATTGTCAGATGAATGTCAGTTTCGTAGCTGTACTGGAACATCTTTTCAAGGGAGAGGCGCAGGTAGTGCAGTGTTTAGCAATGCAGCCAGGGTGTTGTCAAGAATGTAGCTTTTGCAGTGTGCAGCGCAGTCAGCTGTTTTGTTGTGGAATGAATTGAAGTTGCTGAAGTTTGCCAGCTTTGGTGATATGGATCATTGGAGGAGACCGCGATGGGTTCATTCACTCCACCCTTTGGCCAGAGGTGGTTGCAGATGTCCCTGCCTGCTCTTTAACACACTCTGCATGGAGTGCAGCTGCAGTATACAAATTCCAAGCTGTCTTCACGGACAGGTCAGGCTGTTGTAACAGGATTCATTTCCCTGCCTAATTGGGCGTCGGAAATTGGTACAAACTGAATTTGTCATGGCAGCTCCAAGACATCAGGTATCCATATCCACAGGGCAGCACAGACAATAACTGATATTTATATTGCTATTACAATGTATTAAGACATCCTGAGGTGTTTCACAAGATCAATTGTCAGCGTTTTGCAAAAGAAGCAAATGTAAGGTGAGGAGAAACTGCACCATACAGTGAGCAGCACATGGTTTGAATGCATTGCCTGGAAATGTGGTGGAGGCAGCTTCAAGTAGATAATTCTTTAAATATAAAATATGTGCCATGTAATGAGAAAAAGGCAATTGAATGGTCAGAGAGCTGGAGCATTTCCAACCGGCTGATTGAGCTCTGTATACTCTGTAACATTTCTCTGAGTTTGTGAATTATCAAAGATGTTAGGACCTTTGGCCAGAAGGTGTTAAGGAGCATTTTATAAGCAGGAGGATGACTAACTTGAACACTCTGCACTACTTTGTGCCCTCTTCACAGCTTTCCTTTCTCATCTAGCTTTGCAGTTTCAACAGACCTGGGTGTATCACTCACAAACTCCTCAGATGAATTACAACGAAAGGCCTGGTGCCACCTCAGAGAGAGGTTAGTGAGGGGGATAGAACTGGTGATGAAGCAACAGAGTTTCTGACGGAGGCTTAATACAATTTTTAGTTCTTTTTATTCATTCACAGGATACAGGCTTCAATGGTTAGCTCAGCATTTATTGCCCATCCCTAAATGTCCTTGAGAACATGGTTGTGAGCCACTTCCTTGGTTTAAAAAATCATGAGGGACATAGATAAGGTAAATAACATGGGTCTTTTCCCTAGAGTGGGAGAGTTCAAGACTAAGGGTGAGATTTTTAAGGTGAGAGGAGAAAGATTTAAAAAGGACATGAGGACATGAGGGGCTCTCTCTGAACAGAGAATGGATCATGTGTGGAATGAACTGCCAGAGGAAGTGGTGGATGCAGGTATAGTTACAATGTTTAAAAGATATTTGGGTAAGTACATGAATAGGAAAAGTTGGGAGAGATATGGGCCAGGAGCAGGCAGGTGGGACTCGTTTAGTTTGAGAACATAGTCGGCATGGACTAGTTGGACCAAAGGGTCTGTTTCTATGACTCTATAACCACTGCAGTCTATGCGATGTAGGTACATCCACAATGTTGTTGGGGGTGGGATTCTAGGATTTTGAGCCAGCGACAGTGAAGGAACAGTGATGTGGTACCAAGTCAGGATGGTGAGAGATTTGGAGGGGAACTTGCAGGTGATTGTGTCCCCATGTATCTGCTGCCCTTGTCCTTCCAGATGGAAGTGGTCATGGGTTTGGAAGGTGCTGTCTGAGGATCTTTGGTGAATTTCTGCAGTGCATCTCATAGATAGTACACACTGCTGCTACTGAGCGTCAGTGGTAAAGGGAATGGATATTTGAAGATGTGATGCTTTGTCCTGGATGGTGTCAAGCTTCTTGAGTTGATGGAGCTACACACCTCCAGGCAAGTGGGGAGTATTCCATCATGCTCCTGACTTGTGCCTTTTTAAATGGGGGACAGGCTTTGGGGAGTCAAGAGGTGAGTAAATTTCCACAGAATTCCTAGCCTCTGACCTGCTTTTGAAGCCACAGTATTTATGTGGTCAGTCTAGGTCATTTTCTGGTCAATGGAAACCCCCTTGGTTGTCAATAGTGCGGAATTCATCAGTTGAGCATCAGAAGGAAGTAGTTAGATTCTCTCTTTTTGGAGAATGCCTAGCATTTATGTGATATGAATATTACTTTTCACTTTTCAGCCCAAACCTAGATATTGTCCAAGTCTTGCTGCGAACGGACGAAAATTGGGAAGTTGTAAAAGGAACTGAGCAGTGTGCAATTTGGTTGCCAGGATTGATGACATTGCTTCTCTGGGAAAAAACTGTGCTGAATGAGAGAAAGTGTAATGCTCTAATGCAATTCCTCTACATATAATGTTTGTGCGATCTCAACAGGATGGGAAAGAGAAACTGTGAAGAGGACACAAAGTAGTGCACAGTGTTCAAGTTAGTCATCCTCCTGCTTACAAGGTGCTCCTTGACGCCTTCTGTCATGACCAAGATTTTGCCCAAAGGTCCTAATACCTTTGATAATTCATAGAATCAGAGAAATGTGACAGAGTATAAAGAGTTCAATAAGCCAGTAAAGTGATGGAAGGTGTCATCAACAGTGTTATCAAGTAGCACCTGCTCAGCAATAACCTGCTCAGTGACGCCCAGTTTGGGATCTGCCAGGGCCACTCAGCTCCTGACCTCATTACAGCCTTGGTTCAAACATGGACAAAAGAGCTGAATTCCAGAGTTGAGGTGAGAGCGACAGCCCTTGACATCAAGGCTGCATTCTACAGAGTATGGCATCAAGGAGCCCTGGCAAAACTGGAATCAATGGGTATCAGGGGGCAAACTCTCTGGTGGTCGGAGTCATAACTGACACATAGGAAGATGGTTGTGGCTGTTGGGGGTCAATCATCTCAGCTCCAGGACACCTCTGCAGGAGTTCCTCAGGGCAGTGTCCTCGACTCAACCATCTTCAGCTGCTTCATCAATGACCTTCCCTCCATCATTAGGTCAGAAATGGGGATGTTCACCGATAATTGTACAATGTTCAGCACCATTCGTGAATCCTCAGATACTGAAGCAGTCCATGTTCATATGCAACAAGATCTGGGCAATATCCAGGCTTGGTCTGATCATTGGCAAGTGACATTCATGACACACAAATGCCAGACCATGACCATCACCAAGAAGAGACAATCTAGCAACCACCCCTGGACATTCAATGGTGTAACCATCACTGAATCCCCCACTATCAATATCCTGGAGGTTATCATTGACCAGAAACTCAACTGGACTCACCACATAAACACAGTGGCTACAAGAGCAGGCCAGAAGCTAGGAATACTGTGGCGAGTAACTCACCTCCTGACTCCCCAGAGCCTGTCTGCAGTCTATAAGGCACAAGTCAGGAGTGTGATGGAATACTCCTCACCTGCCTGGATAAGTGCAGCTCCGACAACACTCAAGAAGCTTGACACCATCCAGGACAAAGCAGCCAGCTTGATTGGCACATCATCTACAAACATCCACTCCCTCCACCACCGACGCTCAGTAGCAGCAGTGTGTACTATCTACAAGATGCACTGCAGAAGTTCACCAAAGATCCTCAGACAGCACCTTCCAAACCAACAACCACTTCCATTTCAGAAGGACAAGGGGCAGCAGATACATGGGAACACCACCAGCTTCAAGTTCCCCTCCAAGCCACTCACCATCCTGACTTGGAAATATATCGCCTTTCCTTCACTGTCGCTGGGTCAAACTCCTGGAATTCCCTCCCTAATGGCATTGTGGGTCAACCCACAGCAGGTGGACTGCAGCGGTTCAAGAAGGCAGCTCACTCCAACCTTCTCAAGGGCAACTAGGGACAGGAAATAAACGCTCACATCCCACAAATGAATAAAAACAGAAGTTGTATATTCACTAGCTCTCTGACCATTCAATTGCCTTTTCCCCCATTACTGTCAGAGGGGTCATATAATGGATAAGCATTAACTTGAACCCCATGGGTCCCTGTCTAGTAGATATAAAATATCCCATGGCACAATCTCGAAAGGACAGGAACATAGAGTTGAGGCCGTGATCATTTCAGCTATGGACTTATTGAATAGAGAAGCACCTCTACTGAGGATGGGGGTGAGTCTGAATGGGATGCTCTTCAGAGTGTCAGTGCAAACTAAATGGCCTCTCTGAACTATAGAGATTCTAATTGTAAATGTTTTGAGATGTCTGATGATATAACAGAGAGATAATAAGAGCTGCCGATGCTGAAGTCAGAGATAACACAGTATGGAACTGGAGGAACACAGCAGGCCAGGCAGCATCAGAGAAGCAGGAAAGCTGACGTTTCAGGTACGTACCTTTCTTCAGAAAAGGGTCTGAAGAAGGGTCCCAACCCGAACCGTCAGCTTTCCTGCTCCTCTGATGCTGCCTGGCCTGATGATGTAACATGCTTTCTACCTGTACATGCAAGACTTTTGCTTTCATTTGTTAAGTGCTTTGGGACACCTTCTTACAAAAAAGGTGCAATATAATGTACAATCTTCTTCTACTCTTCAATACCTGAATCAATGGTCATTCTTCAAGTGTGAGCCCACACAGGGAACAGCAGCTGTTGCCTCCCAACTGCTAGTGAAAGGAGTGTCAAGTCTGATCCAGTCCTAGTCCCTATTTCTATTCACATACAGACAATGACGTTCGTCTTCCTCATTGTGCTCATTGCAAACCTGCAGCTTCACATTAACATTGATTGATATTTTACATTTACGTTGGCTGTGGATTCTCAAGAAGCCTATGCCATGCTCATGGTAAAAAGATTTTATTCCCAGCAAGGATATCTGTGTAATAAAGTGATAGAAAGGGCACAATCTTGCAGTGTCGTTGGATGTTCAGCCAGCCAACTAGACATAGAGAGACACATGTTGTCTCACTTCAGGAAGGCCCAACAATCCCACTCCAATCAGGCAGTGGTCAGACCACCAGCAGGGCCTTGCCCTGGAATCAAGACCCCAAGGCAAGAGTCCTACTGGCTAAGGACTTTCTCCTAATCAGTGGCCAAGGGTGCTACAAGCGGTAGACCCAGAGCAGACTCAGTCCTGAGGGGCAACAAGGACATTAGATCAAATGTTCAAAATCACAGGGATGTGGAGGAATAGGGGAGATCAGAAGCAAGGGAGATGGGGTGACTATCGCTACGCACTTCCTTCTTCCTGATGACCAGTCCCTGGATCATTAATGGATTATCTTTGATTGAGGTTATGTCCCTGCACCACACCTCCGCATCCCCCACCTCCCGCCCACCAAGACCCCCAAACCCCACCCCGAACCCCCACTCCCCAATGCCAAAACTGACAAACAGCTTGATCGGTAGCAGCTTTCAGGAGCACTGCACCTAGCAGTGATGGGATCTGACCACTAACTGGTCAGCAATTGGCCATTTAAAGGCCTTAATGAGTGACAAGGCAGGAAGGCTGACCATGTAACCTTTGAACCCAGAGCTTCATTCTGGTGGAGGTGTGAAGATGGCAGGATGTGGGACACCACACGCTTCCCGACTCCAAGGCCACCAACAGTGAGAACAGAAGACTCTGCTCAGAGGAACAGAGTAGACCATTCAGCCCCCTGAGGCTGCTCCATCTGATTGGTTCTCCTCTCTTCCCAAATGTGGAAGGTCTAAGGCCAAACATTGTATTCTTCCATCCTTGTCCCATACCCAACTCACCCTTGTCCCCACCCTGCTCCTTCCCACACACTCAAGCTGAGCTCAGTCAACCCAAAGCACAGGAAGTGTTAGAGTCTGGGAGCTTGCTGTGTGGTGGTCTACACAGCTGGTAACACAAATCATGTCTCCTTGTGGATGAAGGCCGTTTGATGTTTGTGGCTCCAATGATTATTGGGCAGCACCAAGCATCTAAACACGAGAACCACAAGTCAACACCCTATTTTGAAAAAGTGTTCTCATCTCAGCAAAGAACAGACATGCATTTATATATCACCATTCATGATCTCAGGACATCCAAACATTTCACAGTCAATGAGGCTCTTTTTTGAAGTCACTGTAAGAAAAGGCAGGAACCAGGCTGCACACATTAAGACCGCATGCAGCAATGAGGCAATCTGTTTTTTAGGCTTTACTCACACAGTCAAATACAAAACAATTCATTACACCATAGGAACAGGCCCTTCGACCCACCAGGCCTGAGCCAATTCCTAATCCTTATTTAGACCCGATACTTATTGTCCATGCACGCGGTATCTATGCCTCTGTGTCCATGAAGATACACCTTAAATGTTGCTAATGTACCTGATTCCACCACCTTCACTGGCAGTGCATTCTGGGCACCCACCACCCTCTGTGTGAAAAAATTTCCCCGCACTTTTCCCCTAAACTTTCCCCTTCTCACTTTGAACTTGTGCCCTCTTGTAGTTGACCTTTCTACCCTGGGAAAAAGCCCCTGACTGTCCACCCTACCTATGCCTCTCATAATGTTCTATTCCTCCATTAGGTTGCCCCTCAGCTTCCTGGACTAACAAGTGCCAGAACTTCATTGGTCTTTTTAAAAGAGCGTTGTGGGTTCCCCCATATTGACCCAAGAAGGCAATCAGTTTAAATACTTGGTTTGAAAGACGGCACCTCCGACACTGCAGCGCTCCCTCAGGACTGCATTGAACTCCTTCACATTCTCAGGTCTCTGGAGTAGAACCAAGAAACTGCCGCTTTCTCCCTCAGAGGTAAGAGTGAGAGCAGCTGTCCCTCAACTGACTCTCCATCAGCCACCTGCGATGTCAGTCAAGATTCAGATTGTGGTAATCACATTGAAGAAAAAACTCTGATTGGTCAAGCCAAAGGCTAAATGAACTAAGACACTCCTGCCAGCCCTGAGTACTGAATAAACACATACTCCAGCCTGAAAATGTGCAAAACAATCCTGGAAAAGTACAGGGCTAAGTAATTTGTTGAGGTAAGTGTCAAATTTCTCCTAGCACATGGTTGTTTAAACCTTTCAGCCTTGTCAATCTGTTAGGAAGGCCTGGTCACATGGGACAAATCACTTCAAGGCCCCACCGTAAAGCACTGGCTTTAAATTTCTCCTTTTATTTTGAAGTAACAATGGCAACTCAAGGTAGGGTCTACACGGAAATGTTTGTTGTAGTCTGTAAACAGAAAGATTGCAGCCGCCAGAGAGAGAAGGAGAGAGAGTGGGGAGTAACAAATAAATAGAATGAGAGAGAAAGAGATGGATGGAGAGAGTTGGACGGGGGAAGAACACTCAGGTCCATCATTACCTGTTAACTGTGATCTTAAACTTATTTAAGGGCTATAAAATCCACCTTTTGGTCTCACAAATCACAGATGACAATGTATGATTATAACAAGGAGTTGGATATAGTACTTGGGGCTGAAGGTAGCAAGGAGGACGGCAGAAACATGGGAACAGGCAGTTGAGTTGGATGATTGTGATGAATGTCAGAGCAGGCTTAAAGGGCCGAATGGCCTACTGCTGCTCCTATTTTCTATGTTTCCATGAACCTGCACAAATTCTCTAAATCAGCTGGATAATAACTAGGAGAAGTTAGTACTGGTCAATGGTTACAATGGGACAAGTACCTGGTGATATATTGTCATTTTGCTGAGCTGGGCTAATTCCTGCATCAACGCTCTACAATATGAGAAATCAGCTGTTGCATTTCTTTACATTTTTGCCAAAAACTATAATCAACTCAATTTAAAATCCATTCTTTCCATATTTTGAATAAATACAAACATTGCAATAGTCCAGGTGTAATTATTTTGAACAACATGCACTGGGCTTTACCAGCATTACTGTTGGTGCCAATTGGACTGGTTTTGTATCTGAGCCATGTTTTCCTATCTTGCCACAGCGGGGAGGGGGGTGTCGTTCATTTCTTGGGATCTCCCTGTCCCTCATAAAGTGACCATTCTACATATGTGACCTTTGACAGTTGAATATTACTGAGCTATTTGACTGTAACAAAGATAATAACTAAAGCTGAACCTCACTAAGAGTCCACATGTATGTGTATTGTTATTAATGTGAAGTCAGCCAGATATCGTGGGTTTTCAGGTTTTCAACATCAATCCTCCGTACTGTTAATGCCAACCCACCCTTAACAAAAACGGCATCTCACTGTCAACCTCCCCCCGATGTCCTTGAAGCTTCACACAATTGCACATTAATTGTCTACTAAATTCACAATAGCAAGTCAAGTCTAAGAATTATCAGTTTAAGTGAATCTTTTAATAGGTCAATGACTTCCAATCAACCTCTCTAGCCCAGAACATGTGTGCACATGGATGTCAAAGATAATCAAGATGGTGGCAGAGTTGCAGCACTGCGTTTGAGCTCCTGAGCTTGTTTGCCTCCATCTGCTTTTCTCTTCTCTTTCCTTCATGTCCTGCCCGAGCATGTTCCAGTAGCTATAGAATCGGAGATGGAGCTGCAGCAGGAGGAGATCGGAGTTGGTAGCGCCAGCTTCAGCAAGTACTCAGCTCCTTCTGAGACACCAGGCTGTGGCTTGGCCTGGGTGCCTGCGTGGGAATAAGACTTAAATAAGACTTTAATATCTGAATGTTTTTCATTCCTTTTGGCTTACAACGCTTCTCACTGCATTTTATAACTAGATACACGTGACAATAAATAAATCAAAATAAATCAAATATAAGCAGCATTCCTGGCAATTTTGTTGCTTTCTACATGAACTTCTGAGGTCAAGTGGCATCAGCACCAATCACCAAGCACAAATCCCTGGAGTTGTGCAGCTTAGGGGAGAATGTTGATTCTAAGTGTAGAGTCTTCTTCCTTCTGGTTTCAAGTTGTTGGAGGTATCAAATTCAATTTTTTAAATGTTTATTTTCATTTCTTACTTTTCCTTTCTGTCATTTACTCTTTCTTTCCTTCAACATAATCAAACCTCACTCTCAGCCTTTCCTCTATTTTTTTCTCAATCCTTATATCCCATGAGTTAAAGAAATGGACTATTGGCCACCAAGGTTCCAGATGCCCTGATGGCTTCATTATTACTTTGAGAAACTTTGTGGGCAGAAATGTTTAAAATTATTTTGCCACGTTGCTAAAAGTTTGGACCCATTATTTTGCATTGCATGCTGTTCCGTTCCACTGATGTAATGTGTGGAATGAAATTCCAAAGGGTGGTTGGGTAAGGCTTTGATGTTAGAACAACTTTGGTGGAAGCACAAATGGGAAATCCTGAACTTATTGTTCATCACATACCAAGGTCATTTTGAGGCCTGGAGACACCGTAGGTATCATTTTCAAGATTCCCACCCCATCTCCACCAATCCCCTTGTCTGGAAGCAAGCTGCAAAAATAAAAGAGAGGAATGGCAGTGAGTAGACGTCAGTAAAGCCTTTGACGTGGTCCCTCATGCCGGACTGGTACAAAAGGTGAAGTCACATGGTATCAGGGATGAGCTGGCAAGATGGATACAGAACTGGCTCAGTCATAGGAGACAGAGGGTAGTGGTGGAATGGAGGGCTGTGACTCGTGGTGTTCCACAGGGATCAGTGCTGGGACCTCTGCTGTTCGTGATCTACATAAATGATTTGGAGGAAAACGTAGCTGGTCTAATTAGTAAGTTTGTGGGCAATACAAAGGTTGGTTTTGAGCTATAGGGAGAGGCTGAATAGGCTGCAGCTATTTTCCCTGGAGTGTCAGAGGCTTAGAGATGACCTTATAGAGGGCATGGATAGGGTAAATAGACAAGGTCTTTTCCCTGGAGGTCTTTTCCAAAACTAGAGGGCATAAGTTTAAGATGAAAGGGGAAAGAGTTAAAAGTGACCTAAGGGGCAACCTTTTCACGCCAAATGTGGTGCATGGATGGAATGAGCTGCTAGAGGAAGTGGTGGAGGTTGGTACAATTATAACATTTAAAAGGCATCTGGATGGGTATATGAATAGGAAGGGTTTAGAGGATATGGGCCAAATGCTGGCAAATGGGAGTAGATTTATTTAGGATATCTGGTCAGCGTGGATGAGTTGGACCGAAGGGTCTGTTTCCATGCTGTACATTTCTTTGAATCTATGACTCTATGGTGGAGTTGCAGATAGTGACGAGGATTATCAGAGGATACAGCAGGAAATAGGGATAAGTTGGAGGTGTGGGCAGAAAAATGGCAGATGGAGTTTAATCTGGACAAATATGAAGTGATGCATTTTGGAAGGTCAAGTACAGGTGGAAATTATACAGTGAATGGCAAAACCCTTAGGAGTATTGATATGCAGAGGGATCTGGGTGTGCAGGTCCACAGATCACTGAACGTGGCAGTGCAGGTAGAAAAGGTAGTAAAAAAGGCTTATGGCATGCTTACCTTCATTGGAAGGGGCATTGAGTACAAGGATAGACAAGTTATCCTGCAGCTTTATAGAATTTTAGTTGGGCCACACTTGGGAATATTGCGTACAATTCTGGTCACCACACTACCAGAAGGATGTGAATGTTTTCGAGAGGGTACAGAAAAGGTTTACCAGGATGTTGCCTGGTACGGGGGATTTTAACAATGAAGGAAGGTTGGATAGACTGGATTTGTTTTCACTGGAACTCAGGAGGTTGAGGGGCGACCTGATAGAGGTTGAAAAGATTGTGAATGGTATGGATACAGTGGAAAGTATGAGGCTTTTTCCCCAGGGTGGAGGGGTCAATTACTAGGGAACACAGGTTCAAGGTGCGAGGGGAGAAGTTTAAAAGAGATGTGCGAGGCAAGTTTTTCACACATTTGGTGGTGGGTGCCTGGAACGTGCTGCCAGAGGAGTTGGTGGAAGCAGACACAATAACAGCATTCAAGAAGCGCCTGAACAAATGCATAGATAGGAAAGGAATAGAGGGATACAGATCCTTTAAGTGAAGAGAGTTTTAGTATGGAAGGGCAAACTGTGTCGGTGCAGACTTGGAGGGCCAAAGGGCCTGTTCCTGTGCTGTATTGCTCTTTGTTCTTTGAATTGCTCTACAGAAAGCTTGCATGGATCTGATGGGTAGAAGGTCTCCTTTGTAAATGATGCTATAACTCTAGGGCTCATCAGGGTGATGATGAGTGGCTGGTGAATCTGGAGGGCTCCAGGTAATAGTGTCAGGGTAAGGCATCAGCCATCCAGGAGATAAGAAGAAATATTTTCACATCGAGGTTTGTGAATCTTTAACAATTCCATGCCCAAGGCAGCAGTGGGTGTACAAATGTAGAGTGTTTTCAAAACTAAAATTGATAGTGTTCTGTACAACAGGGAATAATGGGACATGGGATTCAGAACATACAATTCTAGATCTCATTACACACTTCGTCCAAACGTGCACTAAAGAGCTGTGTCCCAGAGGTGACTGCCCTCACCCTGAGGTCTTCATTTGACCAAGTGTAACGTACAGAAAGGGGTTAACATCAGAAACATACATGACGATAGTGTGACAATTATGTCAGAGCCTTGTTTGTGGGCAGAAAGCTCTGGAGGAAAACAGAAACTCTCAGCTCATGTGAAGATCCAACCTATGTATATCTTTAGCTGAACTAGAGTTCTTGAATGAAAGACCATGCACTCAAGCAGTATACTACAGACAGTAAATCCCAAACTCACAACAAAGCATGTGATATGAAAGGGACATTCATTGAAATAAAAATACAGTTCATGTTGGTTGGAGAGATGGGCTGAATGGTTAATTTCTGCACTGTAAAACACCTTGGCTTCATGGCTGAGCCATGAGCTCAAAGCTGAAGGCAGCTATATCGGAGCAAAGATAATACAGTGTAGAGCTGGAGGAACACAGCAGGCCAGGCAGCATCAGAGGAGCAGGAAAGCTGACGTTTCGGGTTGGGACCCTTCTTCAGAAATTTCAGAAATGTCAACTTTCCTGCTCCTCTGATGCTGCCTGGCCTGTTGTGTTCCTCCAGCTCCACACTGCTTTTGTTTTGATCTGAAATATTTCATTGTCGGAGACCACAGTGCCACTGCCTCTTAGTCACATGTCTCTCTGGCGAAATATCACTGAATTAAACTAAAACTATATCTTGGATGTTGTTTTCACCCCCTACCCCACCCCCATATCTGGAGGTTGTGAAGCTGTAGCTAAAACTATGCAAAACACTGCCAGGGTTCAGAGCACTTCTGTCTGATGAGCCAATGCCAAGTTGCAGCAAGGAGCTGGGCAATGCCAAATACTCATGACATTGTCGTGGATTTGGTGTTAATTCACAGAGTCACACAGCGCGGAAACAGACCCTTCGGCCCAACCAGACCATGCCTACCATAATCCCAAACTAAACTAGTCCCACCATTTGGCCCATATCCCTCCAAATATTTCTTATTCACGTACTTATCTAATTGTCTTTTAAATGTTGTGATTGTATCTGCATCCATCACTTTCTCCAGAAATACATTCCACTCACGAACCACTCTCTGTGTGAAAAAGTTGCCTCCATGTCATTTTTAAATCTTTCCCCTCTCTCCTTAAAAATATGTCCCCTAATCTTAAAATGCCCAACCCTAGGGAAAAGATACCTGCCACACAAATTATCTATAACCCTCATGATTTTATAAACCTTTGTAAGGTCACCCCTAGTCTCCTACGCTCCAGTGAAAAAAGTCACAGTCTATCCGGCCTCTCCTTATATTGCAAACCCTCCATTTCCAGCAACATCCTGGTAAATCTTTTCTGAACCCTCTCCAGTTTAAATATATCCTTCATGTAGCAGCGTGACTAGAATTGTACACAGTACTCCAGAAGAGGCCTCACCAATGTCCTGTACAACCTCAAAGTGACGTCCCAACTCCTATATTCCATGAGTTGAGCAATGAAGGCAAGCGTGCTAAACGCCTTCTTAACCACCCTGTCTGCCAGTGATGCAAATTTCAAAGAATTATTTGCCTGAACCCTAGGTTTCTCTGTTCTATAACACAGCCCAAGGACTTACTTTTAATTGTATAAGTCCTGCCCTTGTTTGTTTTACCAAAACGCAATACTTTGCATTTATCCAATTAAACTCTTGAATCCACCCAATTGAAAGGGGCATCAAACTGCCTACACCAATTTGCTTGATGCCAGCTGTGCAAGCCCACTGACTACGTCAAGCAGTCTGAATTTCTATGGCAACACACACCGTTTACATCATTATTGTAGCCATGGATTGTGATGGTCAAGGCTCCTATTTCCTTCCATCACATGGCTGACCAGGAATCTCTCCTGCTTATTATAAATCCTTTAAGGATTTACAGGTCAATACTCAATCTCTTTGACTGTGCTATGGACATACCTTCTTTCTCGATCAAGTCCTCTCCTAGGACTTGAAGCCAGATTTTTAGGTTCAGAGGTAGGAACGCGAGTCTCTGCTTCACAAGAGCTCTTGTGGCATTAAGTATACCGATCAGGTAAATAGCACACATCATCATTAAGGATTAAATCAGGCAACACTGTCCAGAGACGGCACAGGCATGGCAAAAGGTGGGAATTTGGTCTGGCCTCCTGTGGTGGTCAGCTAGATAAAGGCCTGCCTTCTTCTCCACCATCCTATCCAATGTCGAATCCCTACAGTGCTGAAACAGGCCATTCAGCCCATTGAACCCACACCAACCCTCTGAACAGCATTCCACCCAGAATGACCCCATTCCCTATCCCTGCATTTCCCATTGACATTCCACCTAACCTGCACATCTTTGGACTGTGGGAGGAAACCGGAGCACCCAGAGGAAACCCACCCAGACATGGGGAGAATGTGCAAATTCCACACCGGCAGTCACCCAAGGGTGGGATCGAACCCGGGTCCCTGATGCTGTGAGGCAGCAGTGCTAACCACTGAGTCACCAAGCTGCCCTCCAGGTCCCTATTTGTCATGATGAATCTGAGTTCCTTTTTCCTCAGAGCCACATGTTGAGTAATGATGGGGAAACACCACAGTGTGAGGGCCAGTTCCTGGCTTGCAGCATTTGAAGTGATGTCCAGCTGACCTTTAAAGATGGCACCGGAGATATGAACACCAGAATCTCCCAGCCATCGTGAGCACTTTCTGCCCGCTGTGCAATTCCCCAGGCGAGTATCTGAGAGCTGCATTGTTTAATTATTAAGGTGACGAGTGGAAGGTAATATGAGAAAGGTTGCACCAAGCTGCGGTGGAGTGGGAAACCATGAATCTCACTCGAGAAAAAAACTTTAGCTGAAAATGGGAAAATGTTGCCCTTAAGAACATAAGGGTCAATGGCTGGGGGTACCCTTTAAGTCTGTTGTGACATAAAACATTGTGGATTCTACTTCAACTCCTCTGTCACACTCTTAGCCCATTTCCCTTAATTCTGTGGACACTTAATAAAATCTCTGAGGGTAAAGAATTCCAAAGCCCTTTTAATGAGGGCACTTCTCCACATCTCAGGTCCTAAATGGCTTAAAATTTATTCTGAGAATGTGACCCGACGTTCTCGATTTCAAGCCAAGGGAAAATCGACCATCTTCCTAGCATCTATCCTGTCAAACTCCTCAAGAATTGTACCTGTTTCATTTTAGATCATTTCTAATTCTTTAAATCTACAGCGTTTACTCCATTTCTTTTCAGAACAAACCCACTATAATGCAGAGCTGTTTTTCAGAAAGAAAATTAATCTCCTTTTATCTATGTTGATTTTGCTTCTGAATGGATTGACTGTAGTTTTAAGGTGATGTTCTCTTTGATTGCCCCTGAGAGAAGGGGAGGGAGGAGCAATATATTATGTGCAGATCTGCACAATCGATTCATTTTTAACCTTTTTGACTGCCATGCTCAGATTACTCCTGAACAAGCCAACTTATTGAGATTCATGTATATAATTTAACCCTTTTCACCTATCTTAAATTGCATTAAGGTAGACAAGTTCCCAGAGCCAGATGGGATCTATCCCAGGTTCCTGCAAGAGGCAAGGGAAGAAATAGCTGGGACATTAGCAGATATCTTCACATCTTCCTTGACCACAGGCAGTGTTCCAGAGGACTGGAGATTAGCCAATGTTTTTCCCTTGTTTAAGAAAGGAAGAAGGGATAATCCAGGAAATTGTAGGCTGGTCAGTCTGACATCGTGGTGGGGAAGCTCTTGGATAAGATACTGAGGGACAGGATGTATGCACGTTTGGAAGAAAATGGATTAGTTAGTGACAGGCAGCATGGTTTTGTATGGGGAAGGTCATATCTCACCAACCTGAATGAAATTGTTGAAGAAGTGACAAAGATAATTGATGAGAGAAGGGCTGTGGATGTAGTTTATATGGGCTTCCGTAAGGCATTTGATAAAGTCTCACATGGCAGATTAGTACAAAAACTAAAATCACATGGGATTTGGGGTGGGCAGGCTAGACAGATACAAAACTGGCTTGTCATCGAAGGTAGAAGGTAGCGGTGGGTGGATTTTTCAGAATGGAGACTGGTAACTAGTCATGTTCCACAACAATCAGTCTTAGGTCCTCTATTGTGTGTAGTATATATAAATGATCTGGAGGCAAATGTGGGTGGCCTGATTACTAAGTCTGCAGATGACACGAGGATTGGTGGAGTTGCTGATAGTGCCGACGATTGTGAAAGGATACAACAGGATATAGATAGATTCGCAACTTGGCCCAAAAATGGCAGATGGAGTTTAATCCAGATAAATGCAAGGTGATGCATTTTGGAGGATCAAATTTAGGTGTGAATTATATTGTAAATGCTAGAAGCCTTAGGAACATTAACATACAGATGGATCTGGGCGTGCGGGTCCACAGTTCCCTAAAAGTGGCAACGCAGGTGGCCATAGTGATTAAGAAGGCATATGGCATGCTCACCTTCATCAGCCAGCTCACAGAGTAGAAGAATTGGCAAACCATGTTGCAGCTATATAAGACCCTTGTTAGGCAGCATTTGGAGTATTGTGTGCAGTTTTGGTCACCACATTACCAGAAGGATGTGGAAGCTTTGGAGAGAATGCAGAGAAGATTCACCAAGATGTTGCCTGGTCTCGAGGGCGTTGGCTATGAGGAAAGGTTAAAAAGACTAAGATTGTTTTCATTGGAAAGACAACAGCTGAGAGGAGACCTGATAGAGGTCTACAAAATTATGAGAGGCACAGATAGGGTGAATAGTCAGAGGCTTTTTCCCAGGGTTGAAGTTTCAATTACAAGGGGGCACAGGCTCAAGGTGAGAGGGCAAAAGATTAAGGGAGATGTGCAAGGAAAGTTTTTCACACAGAGAGTGCTAGAAGCCTGGAATGCACTGCCATAGGAGGTGGGGAAGCAAGCACGTTGGCGACATTTAAGAGGCATCTGGATGGTTATATGAATAGGGAGGGAATAGAGGAATGCGGATCAAATAAAAACAAAAGGTTTGTTTTTTAGTTTCGTTGGGGCATATTGATCGGCACAGACTTGGAGGGCCGAAGGCCTGTTCCTGTGCTGTACTTCTCTTTTGTTCTTTTGTTCATCCTGACCCATTCTCGAGATTGTCTCTGGATCCCCTCCATGGACAATATGAATCTCCTGAGATACTTCATCCAGAGTTAGTTATGGAATCCCGGATTTTTCCTGTCTAACTACAGAATAACTTCATCCCTTTATATTCCCCATTGTGATAAACACCAGCATTCCATTAGCATTTTCAGTTGCTTTTTTGAACCTGGGTACTGGTTTTTAATGATTTGTGTACTTGGACTTCTAAATCTCACTGTTCTCTGCAAATCCTTATTAATTTCTCACTATCGAGAAACTGTTCTGATTTATATTCATTTGATTTAAACTGGAATGACCTCACACCTGCCCACACTGAACTCCATTTGTCAAGATTTTGCTTCGACTCTTCACAACCTTTTTGCAATTTATAGCTTCCAATCTACACAATTTACTGTCCCCCCTAGAACTTATGGAAAATGTGTAAATTCCCCAATACTCCGCCTGATTCTCAAAGCAGAGGACGGAGGAGGGATGGTAGGTAGAAATGTGAATTTTAACTTTGAGTTCATGAAATCTCAAGTCCAGCAGTAGGAGATGGGAAAACAGTGAATGTTGTTGCAGGATTTTTATTTAAACAAAGGTCAGGAGTACAATCCTGGGAATTATCAGGCCTGTTGGCTTAACATCAAAAATAAACATTTGGGTCTGTTAGAAAGGAAACAATTCAAGCACATTTAACAAGCTTAAAGGTAATAATTCTAAACCAACATGGGTTTGTGAAAGGCTGGTCATGTCTAACTTATTTATTGGAATTCTTTAAGGAGGTAACGGGGCCAGTGACTGAATGCTTTATCATGCCTTTTGGGAGACATTTGATAAGGTGCCCCACAAGAGACACATGAATAACACAAGAGCTCTTGAGATTAAAAAGGAAGTAATGAATGGGTAATGCTTGGGATAATTGATAGGGAACAATATGCAGTGGTCAATAATAGTAGTTGTGATTGGACAATGTTGACTAAAGTACTATCCCAAGGGTCAGTCGAGGGAATTCTAAACTTTGTGGCATTTAGAAGTGATCTTGATTAATGTATTCAAATTAAAGTGCCAGCGTATGTAGACATCACAAGTGCTATGGGAATGTGGAATGTTTAGATGAGTGGGCTGAAATTCAATAAGAGAACTACAGAGATTGCATGAGAATGAATGGCAGTCAAAACATAGTCATTCGTCCATATCTGTGAGGGTTCTGTTCCTGACAACTCCCGCAAATAATGAAATTTGTGAGTGTGGAACCCATTAAAAATAAGCTAAAATCGCAGATATGCAATTTTTGCTGCGGATGTTGATTTTTGTTATTACTTATTTTTTGTTGCATATAGGCAAATTCACAATTCGTGATTCCCAGATACAGTGGATTTCCTGTATATGAAAAAAATGGTGAAGTAGGCAGTGAGAGGATATTAGGCTCCATTCTATAAGTATGAGCTGTGGGGGGAGTGAAGTTATTACCAATGCCGAAAACATTCTCTTAATGAGCTGAGAGGCGGGTGGATGGATGAATTATCTTGCTGGTGGGGAGGCAAGTTAATCTCCACGTAACAAACTCACAAAATTATCACAGTACAGGAGGCCATTCAGCCCATTCTGCCTACACCAACTCCATTACCGTCTCGCTCCATAATCTAAAGATAAAACACAGAACCGAGGATGCTGAAAATCTGAATCGAAAACAGAAAATGCCGGAGAAACTCATCAGGTCTGGCAGCATCTGTGGAGAGAGAAAACAGAATTAACATTTCAGCTCCGGCAACACTTCTGTACAGCTGATTGTAACTACGAAAAGGAGGAAAGTATGGGCAGCTTTCTTCATAGCCAACCTTCTTTCACCCACTCATGGTCCCTATTCACAGTTTTTCTTTCTCCCAGGCTAATCTTTATCCATCATTTTGTAGATCCAACTGCTATCCTCTTTCTCTGGGGTCACATCCACCTGTCATTTACTCCTTACCTCCACCCTGATCCCTGTCTTCAGCATCTATACCACCTTTTCCTAGCTACAATCAGTTCTGAAGAAGGATCACTGGACCCGAAGCATTAACTCTGCTTTCTCTCCACAAATGCAGCCAGACCTGCTGAGTTTCTCCAGCAATTCCTGCTTTTGACTTATCCCAATCTCCCATCTTTTCCCCATTTCCCTGCACACCCTTTCTATCCAAAAAAAGTATCCAATGCCCTCTTGAATGTCTCAATTGAACCTACCTCCATCACATTTCCAGGCAGTACATTACAATCTCTAACAACTTGCAGTGTAAAAAAGTTTTTTCTTCTCTCAGCTCATCCTTGATTTGTTTGCAACTCGCTTTAAATATATGCGCTCTCGTCCTTGTTCCTTTTACAAGCAGAAACAGCTTCACCTTATCTACTCTGCCCACCGCATGATTTTGAAAACTTCAGTCAGATAGAGACATTGACATAAAATATAAAACCATAGAAAAAAGGACCAGGAGTGGGCCATTTCACCCCTTGAGCCTGCTTCATAATTCAATATGATCATGGCCAAACATTAAGCTCAATATCCTAACGCTGCTCTCCCCCACGTCCCTTAATCCCCTTTAGACACGAGCTACATCTACATCCCTCATGAAAACACATAATGTTTTGGCCTCAACCGCTTTCTGTGGTGGTGAGTTCCACAGGCCCACCATTCCCTGGATGAAGAAATTGCTTCTCATCTCAGTTTTAAAAGGTTTAACCCTTACCTTTAAACAATGATCCCTGTTTCTGGAATTTCCCCACCATTGGGAACATTCTTCCTGCATCTAACCTCTTAAAATTTTATAGATTTCTATGAGAACTCCCTCATTCTAAATTCCAGTGACTACAATCCTAGCCGACTCAATCTTTCCTCATATGTCAGTCCTGTTATCCCAGGAATCAATTCAGTAAAACTTTGCTGCGTTCCTTCTAAGAACATCCTTCCTCAGATAAAGGCACCAAAACTGCGCACAATATTCAGGCATGGCTTCACCAAGGCCCTGTATAATTGCAGAAAGATATCCCTCCTCCTGTATTTAAACCCTCTCACTATGAAGGCCAGCATGCCATTTGCCTTCTTCATTGCCTGTTGCACTCACGCACCATCCTTCAGTGACTGGGCATCAAGGCAAACACCTTCTCCCAGCAACCCTCGACCCCACCATTACAAAGCAAAAGGGAAAACATCGTGTCTTTTTGTATTCACTGATGATTTACCTTATAGGGTGCTTGGTGCCATGCCCCAGACAGTAATCTTAAATTGCTGGAGATCCTTTATTTAAAGTTATTATTTCATGGGATGTTACATCTCTGGTAAGGCCAGCATTTGTTGCCCATCTCTAATTGCACTGAGTGCCTGACTAATCTTTCCAGGAGGCATTGCTGGGTCTAGAGTCACATATAGGCCAGGCCTCATAAAGATTGAGAAATTCCTTGCCTGAAGGACATGGATACTTATCACAATCAATATTAACTTTATCGTCATTATTATCAAAGCTAATTTTCAAGGGGAAAAGCTAATTAATAGGAGAGGCGATGGCCGAGTGGTATTATCGTTGCACTGTCAATCCAGAGACCCAGATAACATTCTGGGGACCTGGGTTTGAATCCCGCCACAGCGGGATGGAGGAATTTGAATTTAATAAATATCTGGAATTAAGAATCTAATGGTAACCGTGAATCCATGCCGATTATTGGGAAAAACCCACCTGGTTTACTAATGTCCTTTAGGGAAGGAAAACTGCCATCCTTACCTGGTCTGGCCTACATGTGACTCTAGACCCACAGTAATATGGTTGACTCTTAACTGCCCTCTGGGCAATTAGGGATGGACAATAAATGCAGCCTAGCCAGCGATGCCCTCATCCCGTGAATGAATAAAAAAAAGTGGATTACTTGAATATAAATTTCATCACCTACATGGTGGGATTTGAATCCATATCCTCAGGGCATTAGCCTGAGATCCTGTGCTACCGCTTTGCCCTCTTTACATAGCTGGAGAGCTGGTAAAACAAGGCAAGCTCCCTTACACATCCTTTGGTTTTATCAATAAGGGTGATGTTTGGATGACTTGTATAATGAAAGCACCAATCAGAAACTGGCATTGGACCCAAAATGCTCCAGTCCTGCCACAACCAACCTTACCAGATGCTGTTAGAGGCACTTTGAGGAGGTTGTTGAACTGGATGATATAGTCCATCCAAAACATAGTTAGCGGAGCAATTGTGAGACAAATCTTCATAAATCAGCTGAGGCTGTACCATGGCGGTAAAAGTCAAGGGTGCATAGGTTGAGGTGAGCATACAGGTGGGAAGAAAACCTCTTAGTGCATGAAGGTAAACAAACAATATATATATAAAACATAAACACAAATTGCTGGAGAATCTCAGCAGGTATGGCAGCATCTGTGAAAAGAGAAACAGTTGTCGTTTTGAGTCCAGTGACCCTCAGAAATATTAACACTGCTTTATCTCTATAGATGTTGCCAGACTAGCTGTGTTCCTTCGGCAATATCTTGTTTTGTTTTAAATTTGCAGCATCCACAGTTCTTTGTTTTATTTTATAGCTTTACATATATGGAATATATATATTATATATATATGCATTTCCCCCATTTTACTCTATTTGTTTTCATAATTAGTTATTTCTGTTGGGGAAGCCTTCATTTCTGCTTTGATCTCCTTCATCAGTAGATTTCTTTACAAACGCCTGCACAATGCTGGGATCAATTTGTAGTATCTTCCCTCAAGTATAGACAATTAACAGATGAACGAATTAAGGTGCTCGAGGATGATCTAAAACATCTGTCTAAAGACAGCTGGAGGGAGAGAAACCACTTCCTCTGGCTGAGGGAGCCCAGAACAAGAGGGCAGGACAATAAGATTTGAGCCAGGTCATTCAGGAGTGATGTCAGGAAGCACTTCCTTATACAAAGGGGAGCGGAAATCTACAACTGTCCTCCACCCACCGGAAAGACTGTTGAGGTGGGAAATCAATTGAATATTTCAAAACTGAAATGAATAAGCTTTTGCCAGATATGGGTATAACGGGTTAAGCCATTATGGATAATACAAATAAGGCAGGTGAATGATGTTACAAAGACCACCCATGATGAGAAGTTGAATTGTCCCTTTCTGTCCTTCTCTTACAAAATGGTAAAGGCAGACATTGTGTAACACAAGTTTTAAACTCAAAACCATAAACATGGACTCCTTATTCTACTGGTGTCAGATCATTACAAACACAAAAGGAAATTAAGATTAAACAAGGAGGCATTTACAGTATTTACATGGAATGAAGTCCTGCCTCTCTATCACAGCCTGCTGCTAGAGGTCCCAGCATAACTGCCTGAGCTCCCCTGCTCACTGTCCTCCCTCACTCTCGCTGCCTGCTGGTGGAGGTTCTGTTACAATTGGTTTGGCATTAAATGTATTACATAACTAAGATGTGGAAAAGATCCTGATGTATGAACAAGCATAGGCTCAAGACTTCTTTTGTATGACCCCAGTAAAGACCTTCATTAGATACATATCTACATTACAATACAGCATATAGTGACATTTGAAGGCATCAAAACATTTTACACTTACCGTTTAGACTCCTCAGTAGGCATTTCCCAGCAGTCACTAACTCTCCAAGGATGTGTCTATTTGTTTAGGGCTTTCAAAACTCATATCAGCACAGAAATTGTGTGTTTGGTGGGAAATATAATTTTTCCTGTGCTCCTCACAATGGGGACCCTGAATGTAGAAGATCCAACCCATTATATAGCCTGTGGAATTTCACCCAAGGCCTTTTTGAACTGTGAAAAGGTCACACAAAATTAGCATCAATGTTGGGAGGTGCAGAGAAAGTTGGCTTTCCAGCGGAGTGCAAAATGCACATCATTTCATGTCACAATTGGCATCTCCACTCGGAGATGAAAATCCATATGTAGTTTACAAACAGACCAACAAACATTACCACTGCCCAGCTTCATTTGTTCACCATATTCCTTACAGAAGCGAAAGACAAAGGCGGGTGTGGGGACTGAGTGAGGAGAACAAGAGTGCCAGGCGAGATGTATGATGAGGACAATCATCAGCCTGGGAACGTAGTGCAGGTCACTAACAGCAGGCCAGTGAGCACTCAAAACAGAAATGACATGCTTAACTTTGTTGGCATTTCGTTAAGTTTCTCTTTTGTTCACAAAACCTAGAGTTTCAGTTGAAGCAGATTGGATTCTGGACTTTGAACCCAATATTTCTCTCCTTGAAAGAGCACACTGTGAGACATCAAAGTCAAGGCTTTATTGAGGGCATGGAGGAAATAGGGTGGAGAGGAGATTTATATATTCTTTATATGTGTGGACTGTATCCCACCACTGCCTGGACATTATTGGGTTCATTTCCTGAGCTTGAGCAATCTGTACCTCATAAACACAGTGAGTCAAAGGAAATTATGAGGTGTTTCCCAGAAGTGAAAATAAGGCAGTAATGCATTGCTACTGAGTGACATTTTACAGCAAAATCATGAAACTGACAGGGTAGCTGAACAGAGTGTAAACTATCACTTCTTTCTGAAACAAGCAAACTGACTACATTGTGGAGGATAAAAGTGGTTTTAGGAAAATCCCTTTGATCAGTGACGGCTCCTGGCAAATTGGAGATCAGTGAAGGGAGATCATTGAAGATGTCCTCAAGGTAGTTTGCCTGGTTCTGGTTGCTGACTTGGAGAGTTTTATTTAATGTAATATCTCCTTACTTCAGTGAGTTTGATACAGATTTTGTCACTCTGCTCAGTTAGTGTAAAGAATGACCTGGCATTTAATGTGAAACATCAAAACTTTCCAAACCATTTTGAAGCCAATGAAGAACTACAATTTTTAGAGTTGTAATGTCTGAAAAACAGCAGAAAATTTGTGCAAAGGAAGCTCCCAAAAACAGCACTGAGGCTAATGACTAGATAATTGGCTTATTGTGATGTTGGTGTTGAAAGATAAATATTGGCCAGGAATTCCTGACTCTTCTTCACATTCAGTAGGACCCTAACATCTGCCAAACTGCGAGGAAAGACGGAACTTGGTCTGAGCTGAAAGATGGAATCTCTGACAGTGCTGCTGTCCCTCCTGTTAGAAACAAATGTTGGACAGTCTCAATCAAGTCTCTAGCAAGCCAGATAAAAAGTGCTCTCTCCCGGTCAATGGGACCCTCAGATCTTACCACACCTCTTGCTCATCCCCTGATTTCCTACATCCCACTCTTGGTGGCAATGAGTTCAGTCACTTAGATCCAGAGTTCTTGAATTTCCTCCTCAGCCACAACTTTGTTGATCTGTTTCTTGAAGACTGCCCTCAAAATCTAACTCTTTAACCCTGCTTTTGGTCCCCAGCCCTAATATCACTTTATATGTCAGAATGTGGGGTCAGAGGTGGGGGAGTGGGGTGGGAGGGAGATCCCCTCCACAGGAGGCCTGTGGCTACTGCTTGACCTGGCCTGGCAGCAAGAGTCTCTAGGCCTCTCTGTCCCCTACCCCTGCCCTGATTCCCCTGCCCCTATCTGTTGTCAACTCTCTGACTTTGGCAAATGACGACCAAGCAGTGACGACGATGGACATGTGAATCATTTCACAGATCATCGCCAAAGGTGGAAATCCTTCACAATGTTGGATCAAAAAGTGTTCAGTTCCTCAGCTCCCTCACTTTCAGAAGCACCAGATTCAGAGACACACGCACAACAGGTGAGTTTGCAATGGTGGGCGGCATGCAATAGCTTTCAATTTAAAATAATGGAGTTTTATTTGTTACCACCTCCAGGTATTGCTATTTTACTTCCAGAGAAAAGACAGTCATTGTAACTCAGATTACGATTTAACAACAGGGGGGTCTATAAGTAGGGAATTCTGTCAGTAGAATGGCATATGACAGCTCCGAAGAGAGGAAAGAGTTAGTGCCTCCAAGAGGTGAAGGAAGAGATTAACGAATCAATTGAGAATTTCAGCTTGTTTTCTCAAAGTTACAATCTTTGGATAGATTACTGTTGATGTTTTGAAAATGGACTGAGGAGGCCTGTGCTCCCCAGGAGGAGATCCCCTTATACTGGCGAATTATGGTGAGAAAGTCAGAGATTATTAATGAACAGTGCAATCCTTTGAAGTGGCTGCCTTTGGAAAATGTTGTTCCAGTGATCCTTCAATGAGTTTTATTAGACTGAGGTTGGCGGTAGATTGTGGACATGATCTTATCATCCTTGGCTTTACAAGGCAAATGAATACAAAGGATGCCATTCACCCAGCTTCATCGTGTAGCTAAAGGGAGTGAAAGTCTCACCCACATTAGTACCAGGTTAGATTAAGAAGATCAGTGAATTTGATGCACAGAAGAACTTCCCGTATCTTTGCTGATATGGAGTTCAAAGAAGTGGACTCTCTAAGTTTAACCTGAAGTCATTGAAGTCTCTGTATACTCACAACCTAATGTGCAGCAAGTCCCAATCTCCTATCTTCGCTGTACTATCTGGCCAACATTGGCTTGTGTTCCAGCAAAACCTCAATTTTAAAATTCTCAATATTATCAATCATGGCCTCCTCCCTCTATATCTCTGAAATTTCCTCTCCTCCTCTCCAAACCCATTGTGCTCCTCTGATTCAGGTATCTTGGATGTGCTTGATTTAAATTGTTCCACCATTGGTGGCTGTGCCTTCAACCACAAAGTGTTTAAGGATCCTCATAGTGCAGTGGTAATGTCACTACTTCTGAGCCAGGTAAACCCAGGTTCAAGTCCCACCTGCTCCACAAGTACATAATAACATCTCCGAGCAGGTTGACTAGAAACATCTTGAAGGTCTGGAATTCCTGACTTAAATCTCTTTCTTTGTTGCTAATTAAAACCTAACTCTTTGAACAAGCTTTTGCTGCCTGAACTGTAATATCTCCTCACATGGCGTTAGGTACATTTCTGTTCGACAATTTTCTGTTAAAGTGCTTTGCGATATTATGTTAGAGGTGCTATATAAGTTGTTGTTGTTTAGTTTGTCAAAATGTTTGATCAGTTCTTTATGGCACATACACGTTTAAAGTCTGACATACATCAGATGTGAGTTTACATAGGATTGCACAAAATTATGTATGATTACATTCTCCCTGTTTCTGCGTAGGTTCCCTCCTATAAAGATGTGCGGGTTAGGGGGATGGCCATGCTGTATTGCTCTTAGCGTCCAAGGAAGTGCAGGCTGGTTGGGTTAGCCATGGGAAATGCAGGGTTACAGGGATAGTGTAGGGGGCTGGAAGTATGTCGGGTGGGATGCTCTTTGGACGTCCGGTGTGGACTTGATGGGCTGAATAGCCTGTTTCCACACAGTAGGGGTTCTATCTTTATGTTGAATTTTCAGCATAGAAATAGACCATTTAGCCCAACCAGTCCATACCAGTCCTTACGTTCCACTCAGGTTCCTCTCATACTTTCTCACCTAAACCCACCATCATAATCCTTTATTTACTTTTCCCTCTTACATGCATCTAGTTTCCCTTTAAATGCAGTGAGACTGTTCACTTCAAACACTCCCTATCCACACTGGCCTCTAACAGCGTGTTTCACCTGATGCTACAATGCTTATTTTTTCTCCCCTAGCATAAGAAATTGGGCATGGATACCATGGTGCTGAGGAATCCAACATCCATTTATTGCAACAAAGGATTATGTACAAACATTGCATGCCTCACATACATACGTATCTGGGCTAATATAAAGCTATTAAGACACATCAGAGGAACAGGCTTCCAATACAGTCCATTACTAAATAAAAACTGAAAGAACTGCGGATGCTGTAAATCAGAAACAAAAGCAGAAGTTGCTGGAAAAGCTCAGCAGATCTGGCAGCATCTGTCAAGAAAAAATCAAGTTAATGTTTCGGGTCTGGTGATCCTTCCTCAGAACTCTCTGGGGAAGTGTCAATGGACCCGAAACATTAACTCTGATTTTTTCTTCACAGATGCTGCCAGATCTGCTGAGTTTTTCCAGCAACTTCTGCTTTTGTTCCAGTAGAGTGCCATGCTTCAAGTGATTCTTGTGTAAAATAGAGTAGGTGACGGTGAGGATCTAATGGTATTCTCGCTAGATCATTTATCCAAAGATCCAAGTAATGACCTAGGACCCATGTTCGAGTTCTGCCACGGCAGATAATGGAATTTGAAATCAATAAAGAATATCTGGAATTAAGAATCCATTGATAACCATGTAACCATTGTCGATTGTTGTAAAAACCCATCTGGTTCACTAATGTCCCATTGAAATGGCCTAGAAAGCCACTCAGTCTTATCATTCCACTGCAGTGATTCAAGAAGGCAGGTCACTACCACCTTCTCAAGACAATTAAGCAATAAATTCCAGCCCAGCCAGCAGCACTCATATCCCATGGATGAATGTGAAAAAATGCACTGATATGATGAGCCAGTTTAATCATAAAATAGAATCCCTACAGTGCAGAAAGAAGCCGTTCGGCCCATCAACTGTGCACCAACCGTCCAAAGAGCATCCCACCAAGTTAGTTCAGTTGACTGGACAGCTGCTGTGCAATGCAGAGTGACACCAACAGTGTGCGTTCAAATCCCACACAAGCTGTGGTTACCATGAAGGGGTCTCCTTCTCAACATCTCTCATCATCTGAAGTGTGGTGACTCTCAGATTAAACCACCACCAGTTGTCCCTTTCTAATGAGGGAGCAGACTTAGAACAAATTCACTTTATTGTGTTATGATAATAGCAAATATGGACTATCAACATTCAACCTATCATCTGATTTTAAGATCTGACAACTTTTTAAAAAGGACAAAGTTTGATCTGTGATCACCTGACCATTGTCCGAGTCACGCTTTATGAAACTAGCATTAAACATACAAATAGAAATGGGAAATTCTAGAGAAACTCAGCAGGACAGACAGCATTTGTGAACAGAGTTAATGCTTCAGGGCCGATACTACCCTTTCTGGGAACTGAAGGTGACTGGAAAATGATTTTTTTTAATATACTGGTTACAAAAAGGGAGGAGGAGAAATTGGAACAGGCTGTGAGAGTGCCCACAGCAAAAACCAAAGGGAATGCTAATAGAGGAGGGATATGGATCAAAATAAGGTGTTAATGGTAGATGCTAACAGCAGAAAATAGATCAAAGGAGGTGAAATGTACAAAAGAGAGAACAAGAGATAACACAGGGTGGAGCTGGAGGAACACAGCAGGCCAGGCAGCATCAGAGGAGCAGGAAAGTTGACATTTCAGGTCGGGACCCTTCTTCAGAAATGGGGGAGGGGGAGGGGAGCTCAGAAATAAATAGAGAGAGAAGGGGTGGGGCTGAGGAAGGTAGGTGGGATGGTGATAGGGGAGTGCGGGTAGGCAGTGGTCGGGATTGGTCAGTGACATGGGAGGGGCGGATAGATGGGAGAGAAGATGGACAAGTTGTGTCAGGTCAAGCAGGCGGGGATGAGAGGGAGGGTTGGACGTGGGATGAGGCCGGGGGTGGGGAGATTTTAAAACTGATTAAATCCACGTTTAGGCCATCGGGTTGTAGGCTCCCAAGGTGGAATATGAGGTGCTGCTCCTCCAGTTTGCGGGTGGCATCATTGTTACACTGGAGGAGGCCCAGATTGGACATGTCACCCAGGGAGTGGGAGGGAGAGTTAAAATGGTTGGTGACCAGAACGTGTTGTTTGTCGCGTACTGAGTGCAAGTGCTCTACAAAACAGTCTCTGAGCTTCCGCTTGGTCTCACTGATGTAGAGGAGGCCACGTCTAGCGCAGCAGATGCAGTAGAACAAGTTGATGGATGTGCAGGTGAACCCCTGTCTGATGTGGAAGTTTTGTTTTTTGCCTTGGATGAAGGTGAGGGGGGAGGTGTAGGGGCAGGTGTAGCACTTCCTGCGGTTGCAGGGAAAGGTGCCGGGGGTTAGTGGGGAGTGTGGAGCGGATGAGGGAGTTGCAGAGAGCGCGAACCCTATGAAAGGCAGATAGGGGTGGGGAGGGAAATGTACAAAATCTGTTAGCACTGGAAGTATGATTTCATCCAAAAACAATGGAAATGAGATCTGTTGTTTAACTGAGCGTGCACAAATGGAGCTATGCTACTGTAATGCCAGATCACATGAATCTGGTCTATAAGCCTTGAAATAAGCTGTTCTATCTTAACAACTTTATATATCATTATGTTCAATCAGCTTGTTGCAGTTCACTCAGAAGAGTAGATCACTGCAGGTCATTCAAGTACTATACTTTCAAAATGTGAAATTCTGCCAGCCTCTGAGGAACTCACTTTGGCAGGACATTAATCACTCTCTAATTTGTGCTTGCTGCCCCTCATCCCCAGTCCACAGAGGGAAAAGCAAGTTAAAAACATTAATAGTTGGAAATGAACATCCTGGTCATACATTTTGAAGCACACAAGACCAGGCAGACCAATGTATATTATTCATCATAGTTCTGAAGGTTACTGGACTCAAAACGTTAACTCTGTTTTCTTGCCACAGATGCTGACAGACCTGCTGAGTTTCTCCACCAATTTCTGTTTTTGTTTGTCTCAGATCTCCAGCATCCACAGCTCTTTGTTTTATTTCATTGTGTCATTCACCAGCCTAGGATTTTCCTTCTGAGTTAGTGTCAGACTGCCCTGCCTGGAGACACTTCAAACAATTTTAAAGGGGGGAATAGTTTCTGAAGGATGGCCATTAATTTAAAATATTATCCTTCTAATCCATGTTCTCATTGTTATTTGTGGTTACAATTTATCAATAGAGTGGGATTAACAGCTGCGATATCCCTCCGCTAAGTAAGGGCTTGAACAATGCAGGAAACATCCACGATGGTTCAGTTCATGTATTAAAAGCCAAAAACACATGGATAGTCAGCATGAAGAGGGAGACTTTTCAACTAGTGAAACCAGTTACAATTGACACCTTGTTTTTATTTCCAGTGGCCTGTAGAACATGTACAGCTAGTTTGGTGTTAAGCATGGCATGGTGCCTGGGGCAAATCATACTCTGTTGAAAATCTCAACATTCAGGACACACCGTGCAGGTGTGAATAGCAATAAAAAAGTTAATAACCTGTATAGCACCACATTAAACTATGAACATAACACTTGGCTGTCCTGAGTATCACTCAGTTGTAGTATGTGTAGGTAATAGTGTACTTCTGGCAGTAGACTCTACAGGTCGATTTGGTACTATATAATTCTATGATGTGGAGGTGCCGGTGTTGGAGTGGGGTGGACAAGGTCAGAAGTCAGAAGACACCAGGTTATAAAAACTGAAAGAACTGCAGATGCTGTAAATCAGGAACAAAAACAGAAATTGCTGGAAAAGCTCAACAGGTCTGGCAGCATCCATGAAGAAAAAAATCAGAGTTAACATTTCGGTTCTGGTGACCCTTCCCCATAAGGGGAAATCATGCCTGACACCGGGTTATAGTCCAACAGGCTAATTTGAAATCACAATCTTCTCGGAGTGTTGCTCCTTCGTCAGGTGAAGTGAGACAGAATAATAGAGCACAGAATTTATGGGTGGAGAGATCAATGGGCAGAAGATCAAAAGATCATACAAATGGTGCGAGTGGAGTGTCGACAGGCCAAATAATAGGTCTCTGCAGGTAATCAAGTGTCAGTGTTTAAAATGTCAACAGCTGAATAGAAAGTGAAGGGATGACCTACAATCCGATTAAATAAGACAGTGAGATAGTTACAAAAAAAAACAAAAATAAGGTGGTGCTGGAGACAAACCAAATGACTGGAATAACATGATAGATGTAAGAGTTGTGTGTCAAGGGTCTAACTAAAGTAATAAGTAATCCAAAACTGTACAAACTAATTAAGGTAGAGAGATCATAACAATTTATCAAGGTGATGGTGTCAAAGCAGAACAGTAAGGAATATTTTACAGACACAGTAGTGTAGTGGGATCACATGTAGCACCACATGATTCCAAGATCACGGTTTTATTTTATGGTTTTATGATTTTAATACTCTTATTTAGAATCTGAGTCTACAATAATCTTAACAATTAAGTTCATGCTTAAAGAATTTTGTGATCTTTCTTAGACCATTAATTTCACACAATGTTTCATTGCAGTGGACACAAACTTGTACCAATAA
>NC_063350.1:6899528-6921724 GCF_021869965.1 Rhincodon typus
TTAATCATTATTTCCCCCTTTAACAGCCATGCACCCATTCACCTCTCCATCTCATAAAGGTTGTTGGTTCTTGCATTCCACTTTATTTCCATTGGTCTTCAAAAAAACTTTGCTTAGTTTTTGTAGTATTTGATTGTTCTGTATCTGATTATGATCCATGTTCAGTATAAAACAAAGGAGCACGATAGGCCATTCAGCCCATTGGGTCCGCACCATCATTCAATCAGACCATGGCTGATGTGATAATCCTCAACTCCACTTTCCTGCCTTTTCCTCATAACCCTTGATTCCCTGTTTGATAAAATATCTGTCTATCTCAGCCTTGAATATAGTTAATGACCTAGCCTGTACAGCCCTCTGAAGTAAAGAATTCCATGGGTTAGCTACCTCCGAGAGAAGAAATTCCTCCTTATTTCTGACTTAAATGGGCGAACCTTTATTCTGAGACTATGTCCTTGACTCTCAAAGAGAAACAGCTTTTCTGCATTTACCATGTGACATCTGTAAAAAATTTTGCATGTGTCAATAAGGTCACTGCTCATTCTTCTAAACTCCAAGAGTACGCACCCAACCTACCAACCAGACCTCATAAGACAGCCCTTCCCATACCTGGACTGTCTCCAATGTTGGTATTTTTTTTTCCTTGGATAGGGGGCCAAAATAGTTCACAGTATTCCACCTGTGTTCTGATTAGTGCCTTGTATAGTTAAAGCAATATCCCTGCTAAGAGCCATAAACCACTCTTTTAAATGTCTGCCATTGTCTTCAATTGTCTTTGCTGCTAAACTCCTTTTCCCCGGTCCAATCCAGCCAGCTCCACCCTAATTTCTTTGCAATTATCATTATTTAAGTTTAGCAGTAAATTTAAGTTTCTGACCCAAGTTTCTTCCTCTCAAACCGAATGCTAATTTCTAACATGTTGTTGTCATTGTTTCCTATGTCATAGAATCATAGAGATGTATAGCATGGAAGCAAATCCTCTGTTTGAACTCATCCATGCCGACCAGATATCCGAAATTAATCTAGTCCCATTTGCCAGCATTTGGCCCATATCCCTGTAATCCCTTCCTATTAATATACCCATCCAGATGCCTTTTAAATGTTGTAATTTACATTTACCAAACCTACAACATTACACATCATCCAATCCAAAGTAGCCTGATCCCCCACTGATCCACAGCATTTTTTGTTTAGAAAATTGTCCCAAATACAACCTATGAGCTCTTCCTCATGGCTGCCTTTGCCAGTCTGACTAACCCAATCTACAGGAAGATTAAAGTCACCCATGATTAATGTGGTTTCTTTGTTACATGTCATCATCATCGCCATCATTTAGCTACTGTTAGAAGGTCTACAGACTGTTTCCCTTTCTTTATTTCTTACCAAATGGATTGTACATCTTCTGATCCAAGATTATTTCTTTCTATTGTAAGTATTCCATCCTGTACTAACATTGTTATCTTACAAACATTTCCAATTTGCCTATCCTTTTGAAAAGTCACACATCCTTGAATATTTAGTTCCCAGTTTTGATATCTTTGTAATGCTTATAAGGAGATTGTAACCATTATAATGGATTAACTTATACTTGTGTATAAATTAGTTCATTTATTTTGTTCCAAATACTATAAGCATTTAAGTAAAAAACCATTAATTTTGCCTTGTTACTATTTTCTCCCTTTGCCCTTATTTGCTACTGATTTTCTACTTCTATACTCTGCCCCTTCCTGTCCCTCTCTGGGTGATGTTATCCAAAAGCTGCCCTGTAATGCTGCTGAATCCTCTTACTTTGTATGCTTGCAGTTCCCCTCTCTCAAACTCTGCCCTGTTCTAATTTGCTTAAAGCCCTCTCCACAGCCCTAGTTATTTGATAGGCTTGATTGTTTAAACCTGAGTGTTGACTCAACACAAAGTAAACAGACTCCACAGTAGCTACTAGAAACTGAGCTGTAAGCATAGGCATAGGCATTTTAAAATTGCAGGGATATTTTACAAACGAATCTGTTGCACACTTAGAAGCTAGTGTCATCTCTGCATTTCTTTGAAAACATAGTGTTTATCAGTTTTTCTCCGCTGTCTGATCTCAGCGACCAGTCGTCTTTTCCAGGAGTCTCAAATGTGTGTCCGCAGTCTGTGGCTTCCAGATCCAATTAACGTGGCTGTATCTAGAAAGTCACAGGATAAAGCTGAAAAGAATGCTGACCTGTCCTTTTCACTAGTTCGGGGATTCTGCTGCCAGTTTCAGTAACTCTTAACAGCCTCCTTCCTGAGCGCCAATTTGAGATTAAAATTGCTAAACTCCACACAGGGCTGGATAATCCCTCAGATTCTTTGGTAATAGTTACAGGTTTGGTAGTCATAACAGCATGGACAAAACAATTTGAAATAAGCTGGAAATTGTCTGATTTCTACTGTATCCCATTTTGCTGTAAAATTGGGTTCGAAGATTCAAACTTCAAACCTTAAACATTCATTTTCTCCACTGCTGGCACAATGGCAGCGATGTGCACCATCTACAAAATGGTCTTCAGAAACTCACTCCTTTATCAATCTCCAAACTTCCAACTATTACCGGAGAATCCGAAATTATCCAATGCTGTTTAGAATTTAATTAGGTGCCGGTTTAAATCTCTGGTTGGAGCGGAAACTGGCAGTAGTATTTTCTAAAGAGGGAAAGGCTTTGGAAATTTGAAGCACAAAGGGACATGGGAGTCCTAGTTCAGAACTCTTTTAAGGTTAGCATGCAGGTTTGTTTGGCAGTTAGGAAGACTAATGCAATGTTGGCATTCATTTGAGAAGGATTGAATATAAGAGCAGGGGCGTACTGTTGAGACCTTTAAGGCTTTGATCAGATTGCATTTGGAATATTGTGAGCAGTTTTGAGCCGCGTATCTAGCAAAGGATGAGCTGACTTTGGAGGGTTCCAGAGGAAGTTTACAAGAATGATCCCAAAGATTAAAGGCTTATATGAGGAGCGGTTGAAGACTCTGGGTGTGTACCCGATGAAATTTCAAACCATGAGGAGGATCTTTTTGAAACTCACAGAATACTCGGGCCTGGGTAGAGTGGACATGGCGAAGACATTTCCACTAGTAGAGGAGACTAAGACCTGAGGACACAGCCTCGGAGTGAAAGGGTGACCCTTTAGAATGGAAATGAGGAGGAATTTCTTCAGCCAGAGGATGGTGAATATGTGGAACTCACTGCTGCAGAAGGCTGTGGAGACCAAATCATTGAGTGTGAAGACAGAGGTTGATCAGTAAGGGGATCAAGGGTTACAGTGTGAAGGCAGGGTTGAGAAACATATCAACCGTGATTAAACGGTGGAGCAGCCTTAATGGACTGGATGGCTTAATTCTGCTCCGGTATCTAATGTTCTTCTTTCTAGGCCAGTAAGGAGGACAAGCCGGCATTCTATTGAGCTTTAACGGAATTGTTCCATGGAGAATTCACTTTCAACCGGTTGTTGATTGGTGTATGGAAGAATGTGTTTCACACCATGACACCTGGATAATTTACAAAGGAGTCATATTGGCTGTTCATACTTTTATGTCTGCTTAAATCTGGAGCTCTCTGAGCAGTGAATCACACTGCAGCAAAACTGAACACTCAAGAACTTAGACTCCATGCAGGATTAAAGGAGCACATATAAGCCATTAAACTCTGAACCTGTTCCGTCATTTAGTTGGATCATGTCTGATCTGCATCTTAAATCCACCTAACCCACCTTAGTTTGGAACCGTTTAATACCCTTGTCTAGCATAAATTAAAGGTTTTATTACACCTGGTCCTTGCTGATTGCCAGTATCCATCACAATGGCATTGATATAGTTGGTAACGCAGTGGGCTGGAGGTTTTAATCTACGTGGCAGTACACTTGGGGTTCCAGCATATTGCCCTGTGCACTTATCGCTGTGACAGCTCTTGTGGTTTCCCTCTTTTTTTATTTGAAGTAATTTTTCCAACTTTTTTCTAACATAAAGAGGCTATTAGTTACTTCTGAATCTCCTTTCCAAAACCATGTTGCCAGAGTGAGGAAACACCCATCCTGCACTTTGCTCAGAAAGCCAGGCATAACTAGATTTTTTTGTCGTTTATTCTTGGGGAGGGTCCTTTTTCACTCAGAGTAAGGGACAACACGAAATTGGGTTTTCTAATGTTTTCTTTTGAGCTAGACAAACTAAAATAAATCCTTGTTTCTATGACCGCAGGATGCAATTTGTCAGACACACTGAACTCCTGGTTCCTAGTCGCCCAGCTTCACGTCTGGTGAGTAAACTCAATTTCAGGGCTCGTTTTGAGAGAATCCAAAAGTAAAGTTTTTTTTACTGTTTGACTTTTGCCTGTTAGATTAGAGATCTTGTGTGAAAATGCCAACAGCTGTGTACACCTCACACAGCTGAATATGCTGCATACCAGCACCATCTGCAGCCAGGTTACTGAGGTGCCAGAAAATGGAATTGATGCAGCATTGTACAAGCACTATTCTGCCTTCTTTTATCTGTGCTTCAGACCAGGTCTTAAAAGCATATGGTGTTGCCCTTTAGCTGTTTAGCTTCCTCAATGGAGAAAGAGCGTGACGAGGATGGGAGAGTAAGACAGGAGTCCATTTTAGTACAATCTGCAAATTTCTAGAGTGACAAGGCAATATTCTCACCTCTGCTTAATTCACAATTGGGACATGAGTTATTTGGCTGATACTTCTGCACTGAACAAGACATTTATAAACCAGTTTGGTTTTCCTCAGTAGATCTGTACAGTGACTATTCAGAGGCCAGAATTGAACTCTAACTGAATCAAAAGTAACATTTTGACATTTGCTTTTTAAGCTCATCACAAATCAAACGCCTGGAACTGCTTTGGGATAATTTATATATTTAATTTGGTTCTCTGTGCCCTATTGTTTTGAACAGACTTAAACCTAAATTTCCATAGAGAACAGGAGGAACTTTATCATAAAGAAGTAACAATTAAAGCACATGCCTTAAAACTCAGCTCCTCAGATCTACACAAGATGACTATCAAACAAAATTTGTTGTTGAACTAAATAAAGGCATATTAGGACAGTTGCTTGACAAGATAGACAAATATTGCAGAATGTCATAAAGGAGGAATCAGAATTAGGGGGGCAAAGAGATTTGGAGAGGGAATTCCTGAGTTTAGGACCAAGGCAGCTGAAAGTACATTCATTAATGTGGCAACACTGATAATTTGTGATGCAGCACAGTGGTATTGCCACAGGACCAGAAGCCCTGCTCATGTATGAAGGAACTCTGCCATTCTTTCTTGGTCTGGCTGAGGTGTGACTCCAGACCAACAGCAGTGTGGGTGACTCCTAATTGCCCCCTGAAATGGACCAACAAGCCACTCAGATCAAGGGCAATTAGGGATTGATAAGAGATGCTAGCCTTGTCATTGTTCCTCCATGTTCTATAAAATAATAAATAGAAATAAATGAATAATCTTCCAGACTTGGAGAAATGAAGACTGTTGCAGAGATGGAGGAGGTTACATTGATAGGGGAATTTGAGGCTCCTGACATGAAAGTAGGGGTGCGTGTGGCTGGACCAGAAACCAGTATAAATCAGTAAACACAAAGTCATGAATGAGGGAACTTGAATTAGAATATGGACATCAGAGTAAGATTACAGAGGGTGGAAGATAGGAGACAGGACAGGAGAGTATAATAGCATGGATAGAGGATTTGCTCACTAATGGAAAAGAAAGAGTTGGGATAAGGGGGACATTTTCTTGATGGTAATTTGTCCTAATGGTGTGCTACAGGAATTGGGGCCACAGTTATTTACAGTATATTTCAGATGAGGAAGGTGAGTTTGCAGATGACAAAAAAAAATTGTGAAGGCAAGTGGTAAGGATGGCACAGAGTCCGCAAAGGGATTGAGAGGTTAAGCAAGTGGGCAAAATCATGGTAGATGGGAAAGTGTGAGGTTATGCACTTTGACAGGAAGACTAGAGGAACTGAATATTATTTAAACTGAGAACGACTACAGAAAAGAGCGATTTTGGAGCTCTCATCCATGAGTTGTTAAAAGCTAGCATCCATGTTCAGCAGGAAGGCAAATGGAATGTTAGCCTTTGTTTCAAAGGGAATGGAGTATAAAAGGAACGTTTTGCTAATAGTATTCAAGGCATTAGCCAGACCACAGCTGGAAAACTGAACAATTTTAGGCCCCTTATCTAAAGAAAAACACACTGGTATTGGGGCCAGTCCAGAGGAGGTTCACTGAGTGAATACTAGGTATGGAGAATCTTATGAGGAGAGGTTGAATAGGTTGGGTTTGTACTTCGTAGAAATTAGAAGAATGAGAGGTGACCTTGTTGAAACATGCAAGATTCTTAGGGGATTCGACAGGAATAGGAAAGGTTTCTTCCACTTTGGGAGTGTCTCAGATCAGAGGGCATAATCTCAGAGTAAGGCGTCATTTAGGTCAGAGATGACGATGCATTTCTTCTTTGATGGGAATGAATCTGTGGAATTCCTTTCCTCAGTTGTGGTTAAGGCTGTTGTTAAGTATATTTAAGGCTGAGATAGACAGTTTTTGTTTTCAGTAAAGGAATAGGAGGTTATGATGAAAAGGCAGGAAAGTGGAGTTGAGGATTATCAGATCAGCCGTGATCTCGCTGAATGGCCTACTTCTTGTTTTATGTTTTATGGTCTTATAGCATTGGAAAAATTGAGTCTGGAGGTAGTGAAAGTGTGGATTAGGATTTAAGTGTCTGTATTGTCCTGTAATCAGACGTTTCCAAAGTAGTTGCAAGCAGTGAAATACAGCGGTTGTCTTAGTGACAGCTGATCTGGTTTCTTGGCAGTGGTTGTTGAGAGACACATTTTGGGGCTTTTGTTACATAGTAGTACTACCCCAACCTCTGAACCAGAGGTCTGGGTTCAAATTAAACCTGCTCCAGAAACGTGTAATGTCTCTGAGCAGGTTGATAAATATCTGAAAGACAGAGTTGACCAGGGTACCCATTCTTTGGAAAAATCCTCTGGTACTTGAGTCTTCTTCATTGGTTTGAAATTTCTTGTCCACTGTTTTAATGAAGCAGTTCAGTTAGTAGCTCATCACCTCTTTGAAAAGGACAGAAAGGAAATTCTGTACAAGTGTGGAAAGTCTGTGTCTGCTGATGTTCACAAAGCTACATTTCAAAGCAGTATTTCAAATGACCTTTATATAGCAGATAATCTGCAGAAGCCTGTGTTATTATCACCACATTACTCACATTTAGATACAGGTGGGACGGTACAGGTGGGAGGAGGTAAGGGGAAATGGAATATATATTGCAGGAGCTGTCATGCAGGAACGAAAACCACCTCTAAAATTAAGTAAGGTTGTACAATCAACTGAGCTATGACTAACTTCAACAAGCCTAGAAAAGCCTTTCACAGAATGGTTTAGTGAACTCCATGAATGAGCCATTGCAGTATTATCAGGTTCTGCCATAAACCACTAATTCCAAAAGGAAGTTTCTGCCCAAATACCAAACTCTATGAAACATTTTTGGTCAAGCAGCAGTCATTTGTTTTCATGTGGTTGTTTTAATGGCTTTGATTCAAGTTCTGAATGTTTTTCTTCTAATTTAATTGTTGATATAACTTTTTTTTTAAAAAGGCAGCATTTTCAGTCAAGGGTTTCAATGACAATTGACCACTGTGTGAATGTTTCTTTTAATCAGCACCATGATAAGTTAAGTTTGTGAAATGGTTAATGCAAGGAAAAGCTTGTGACAGGCACTATAATAAACGGCACCACTTTGAAAGAAAATGGCCAACTTCATTACCTCACCCCCTCATAATCTCTGATTAACGAGGCTAAAACTGTCCAATACGTCAAGTGGATGGACTGCTATATGGGTGAGAAAGTTTTGTATGAGTGACGTGATTTATTTGAGAAATATACATGGAGTGGGGTGGGTGGGTGTTAGAGATGCAGGGGCAATGATTGACCGTTTTTTTTGTAAAGGCTACTGAAGTTGTAACATTTCTCGATCTCCAAGCAATTCGGGAAGGATTATTTCCACAGATGGTTGGTTGTTTATATTGCAAAAGGGTAAAGATGCAGAAACCACAGACATTTGACAGTTTGTTAGAAATGCAAGGTAAAGTCTATTCCAGTAGCTTAGTGATCACAGGGCTCCATTTCTTCACTCAGCTGATTATAGGTAAGACTTGAGTGTTCCTTTGTAACCCGCAATCACAGAATAACATCAACCTCCAAGGCAGCTATTCCAATACAGACCAAGAATATTACATGTTTATTGGAGTGTGGGGATGGCAGGGATAGAGAACCCTATGCTTTGTGGGCTGATGAATTTTATGGGTGGCCCAATAGACTGACAATTCATAAGGTAGCTTTGAAGAATGCAACACATTAAACAGAGTTCCAGGTGACCGAACTTTTTAATTTTTTTCGATCCCTGGATATAGGCATCACTTTTAGGACTAGTATTTGTTGCCCATCCCTGCTGCCATTACAACTGTGGTGATCCTGAGGTGACTTTAAGAGGTTCTGCAGTCCACGTGGTGTAGATACTGGCACAATTCCTGAATCTTGACCCAATGAAGTTATATATCCAAGACGGGATGTTGAGTGAGTTAGAGCGGAACTTGAAGCTGATGGTGTTTCAGGCGCCTTCTGTCACTATCATTTCAAGAATTCGAGGTTAGGGGTTTCGAGGTCGTTACCAAAGAAACCTTGACAAGTTAGTGTAAAGCTGTCACGATGGACAGTTTGAATGTTTAAGGTGGCTGCAGATGGCCTGTCAGGCGATTACTTGACGTTACTGAGCGCCTTGAGTGTGTCAGCCACAGCTTAGTTTGTAGCACTCTAGCCTCTGAGTTAGAAAGTTAGGGTTTCAAGTCTCACTCCAGGACTTAAGCAGAAAAATCAACGTTGACGCTCCAGTGAGGTATTGCCTGAGTGCTATGTTGGCGGAGATGTGTTCTTTCAGATCAGAGGTTAAACTCTGGCCTCATCTGCCCTCTTGGGTGAATGAGACTCCTATTTGAAGAACGTTTGTCACATTTGGAACCATCTTCACGGTCCATTTGTGTCCTTCAGTGGAGGATGCAGCATGGCCTGGCAAGGAGGATTGGGAAGGACTTATTAAAAGTGAAGTCTTGCCCTTAAAGGATTGCAGTAACTTTGCATTTGACAAAGTGATATGCTGCAGTATCAAAGAAAAAAAAACTTGCAATTATAGCATCTTTCACCTCCAATGGACAACCCAGAGACTGTACAGCTGAGGGAATACTACTTTCCCCTGCTGTTCTGTGTTATAATGCTGCAGGTCGTCTGAGAGGACAAAAGTGTCTTGATTTAAAGTTCCTTCCCAAAAATGGCACCTCCCAGAGGAGTTTAAACCCAAACCCCCTGCCCTAGGCAAAAATGCTGCAACTGAGTCATGGTTAAAAGAGTTTGCATTTTAATAGCACCTTTCATGATCTCCGGAGATACGAATTACACACAAGATCCAGCAACGCAGTTCTTCAGAATTAGAGAGAGCAATGGTCCGAGTGAAGGTTTTCTGTTTTCTGTTTATTTCTGGATGTTTTTGTCCAAAGCCCTAAGTAGTGATGTCATTGGAGTTACCAGCATGATGAAGTGTCTGGCTGTAACAGGAAAGGAGCTAAGTTAAGACGTGAGAAACAGTCATTAATCTAATGGGGCTCACCTTAATTGTGTTATTTCAGCTCTGCTTGGTGTCAAGCTCAATTCTCCAATGATATCAGTCCTGCAGTTTTAAAATCTAAATAACAGTATAAAAGCAATCGAACAGCGGATAATTGCACCTCGGTAATTTTTAAAGTATAATTTTTTTTAAAAACGCCTCTTAGAGATGTTTCCACTTTTTTCGAGCAGTGCAGAAGTGTTTTTTTTTAAAAGTCTCCTAAATCATGCACCTGCAAGTGGGTTACAGCCGACAGTTGAGTCTGGGGAGGCTATTAGACTGAGAGTTTATACATGTTAGCGGGGACCCTAGATTGTTTTCTATCCTCTTTGCTCCCTCCCATGCATCCTTATTTATCATTTATGAACTTTAATGAACGTTTGGGGAAAATCAGGATCTTTTCTGGTTCTTTTCAGTACTTTCACACAGCAGGACTGGCGATTGTTGTTGAGATGTATGACTAAAAGAAAAATATTACTGGTGATAGAATAATGGCTACCTGGGAGTGATTACATGGTGTAATCTAATCAGGTGGCTTAGAGATCTTTATGAGAGGAGAGCTGGCACTTCAGGTGCCTTTTCCTGTGTGAATATGCCAGTCGGCTATAACTTTTTAATTTTAAAATGCTTTTCTCTCATCAATCTGTGATTGTACTACAATTGAATTTGATGATTCACAATTTTTGCATTGTTAATGTGGTTGAATTTCCACTGCTCCCTTTTGCATCTTTTGGTAGTAAGCTCCAGAAATATTAAAGGGGATTTATGATCCTGTTGCAGGCGGTTTATATTAAGAAAATCTGTGGCTGACGGCACTGAGCTTGCAACGACTCTTTATAGACACTAAAGTCAACATGTAACACAATCCCAATGGCTTGCTGAGAGTTGCAGGGCACCAATTAAAGGAAAAAAACTTGCGTTTATATAGTGCCTGTCACGTTTAGATGTCCCACAGTACTCTATAACCAATTCATTATTTTTAAGTGCCAGGCAGTGACTGTCTCCAATGAGAGATCCAGCCATCTCCCTGTGATATTCAGTGTCTGTACTATCACTGAAGCCCCCTCTATCAACATCTGAGGGGCTACCATTGACCTGAAACTGAACTAGACCGGCCATGTAAATTCAGAGCAGGACAGAGTTTGAAATTCTGAGGTAACTAACTCACCAACAGCCTGTCCACTATCTAAGTGGTAGAAGTCAGGTCTGTGATGGAATATTCCCCACTTGCCTGGATGAGTGCAGCTTGCGTCATCCAGCCTGCTTGGTAGGCACCCTATCCTCCAACTTAAACATTCCCTTTCTCCACCACAGTAGCAGCCACGTATACTGTATAACTCACGAAGGATCTCTCAACAGAACTTCAAAGCCAGAAGGGCGCATTCAGCCGGCGCATGGAAACAACAACTACTGCAGGTTCCTATCCAAACCACTCACTGTCCTTCCTTGGAACTGTATCGTTTCCCTCATTGCGGGGCCAAAGTCCTGGAACTACCTCCCTAACAGCACTGTGGACATGACTCCACCTGCTGTGTTTCTGAAGGCCACTCGAAACCACCTTCTCGAGCAGTCAGGAATGGGCATTGAATGCTGGCGCAGCTATCACTGCCAAGATTCATTAGCGAATAAAGTCAGCTAGCCGTTGCTTTAACATAGATAGGCACTAGAGTCAAGTTAGACAAACAAGGTCCCTTTGATAGCAATGAAACTGTGCAAAAGAAGGGCATTTGGTCCACTGGGTGTTTACTGGAAATTAATAACCATTTAATTTGTTTTGATTGTGAAATGACTGTTGGTTCAGACATAAGTCAGTAGTCTTCAAATGGTGTCTTGGGATCCATTATGTCTGCATGAGTAAATAGGCTGGACTGAGGTTTAACATCCAACTGAGAACATAAAGCCTCCAGTATTTAGAACTCCCTCTGTACTGCGCTAATGTGTCATTTTGGATTATGTACTGAAGTGGGACTTGAACTAGTGATCTTCTAACTATCATTGAGCCAAGCTGATACTTGAATCAAAGGGTTTGAATGATGCCTGATCACGAGAAACAAATTGCAATAATGTTCAGCCTGATTCCTGAACATTTTAATCTCTTGTAATATAGCAGCTTACAAAAAGATAAACACTTCAAAGTCTTTCTTAGTTATTTAACAACCTTTCTCTGTGTTGACTTATCATTCCCCTTCAGGTGACCATTGCTGTTCAAAGTGAATGCACTGCCACAGCTTTCACTGTGTAGCGAAAGATGGACAACAGAATGCTGGCTTAGATAGTGTCAGTGCCAAGAACAGAATTTTTTTAAAAATCATACGTGTATCAGTTGACCAAGCATAATTCACTAAGTATCTCCATTTCTTCACTCACCTAAGATTAAAAAAAAGTCCTGTGATTCCATAGTGTTATTTCTGCATACACAAATGCGCATACTGAAATCCATATGCAGCAAAATTGTATTTCATGGTTCAGGTACCTATCAAATAGGCTTTTTCCACAAGGATTAAATTGTAGTACCTCCCCTGCTATACAAGTTCTGATAAATCCAGCCCCATGCTGGTTCTGTTATTTCCTGTGACAGAGATGTTTGGTTACACTGTTAGAAGTAGATCACTTCAGTTAAAGCCCTAGCAGGAGTGCAAGCCATATTCTCAGTTTAGCATGGTATCCGCTGTTATCAATAAAAAGGTTCTCCAAAGTCAAAGTAAAACTATTCTAACAAACTCCCGCAATACCTATTCTTCTGTAAATTGGGCAAATGGATTGTCCCATCAAATATTTCCATGCTAAACCCTGCAAATTTCTACCCACCTGCAGTTCTTTTTACTGTCAGGAAAGCTCCTGGGGCAGTGGTAATGCCATTTTCTGAGCAGTCATTTACTGCAGCGTTTCATGTCATTTTGGTGGCACAACTTGTGGTCTGTTTAAAGGGTGTGACAAAATACAGGTTTGGATCAAAGGGATTGGATAATTATATGAATATTAAAAAAAAGCCATGTTGCTGAAATGGGAAGAATGTGGAACTAGTAAGTTTGTGCAGGCATGACAACCAAGTGATAACCTTGCATTCTCGAATCATTGAGATTCTGTGATGGTAGTCATTGAAATCCCATCCTTGGAATAAAATTCATTCCTAATGACATAGAAGCTCATGTTATCAACATTCATTATACCTTCAGAGACTTATGGCTTGGTGTATACATTGTACTTCTTTAAAATTAAGGTTTAAACCATATGTAGAAACCATAAACTACTGTTGTAGTGTTATGTTATTTAATCCTAACACTGAACTCGGGATATTGCCTAATATTTTACTACTTTAATTTGAAATATTGGCAGGCAGGGTTCAGCCCCATGATCCTGTACTGCTGCTTTTAGAGCATTTTAAATATATATCTTGACTCAATTTACTCCCCTTGTCCATAATCCTTAATACCCTCGTCTAAAAAAAATCTATCAGTCTTAGTATCGAAATGTTTGATCAATTCAGCTCAACAGTGTTTTGGTCAGGAGAGTTCCAGTTTTCCACTTACCCTTTGTGTGAAGAATTTCTTCCTGATGTCATCCCCTGAACAACCTGGTTCTAATTTGAAAGTTTTGCCCCCCGTTCAGTATTTGCATCATTGAGGGAAATGTAAACTGACATCAAAACGTAACACTTTTGGCTTTAGTTAAGATTTTTTTTTTAAAAAAATGTTGTCTCTGACATTTTACAGACATAGCTTGCTCAGGAAATACAATGTTGAGATGTTTCTTCACTCTTCCAAAATAACTAATAGGCTTCAGCCTGAACTCAACCAAGAGGGTTTTTTTAATCAAAAATGAGAGCGAACAGCTGGACATCTTAGTCTTAGCTGGCTTTCCTCCAACTCAGCTTGTTCTTAGCAGGCCTTCCTCCAACTTCACAATAACAAGTTCTTTTCCAAGGCAGTCACAGTCCCAATAGGAACCACAGCAAAACAAGCAGTAATCACCACTCATGCAATTTACAGGAAGCCTTGTTTAAAGAAACTGTCTCCAGTATCCACAATGAACTTTCAATGACCCTTTTTTTCATGAAACCACTCCAGGTATTTCCACAAAACTTGAAATAAATAATTTTCCAACCTTCGAAACTTAAGCCATCCAAGCAGTGTTAAAATATAAAAAGCTCTTTGTAACTGTATACGCCTAAGTAGCTTCAAATGAACAGGAAAACTGTGTGCCATTGCATTCAGGACTGAGCGTGTAATTATTCACTGTTCTTACCAAGTTATAGGGGCTTGAGATGAACTGGAGAGCTCTTTCAAACAACTGGCACAAGTATGTTAGGTTGAGTGACCTCTTCCTGTGCAGTGTAATTTAACAATAGTGCCAAATGCTGGCGATACCTAGCCTAGGGATAGAGTCATGGGAATGACTCTGCATCAGACGATGAAAGCTGGATGAAGCTTTGGCTTTTTAACGTTTTAGATGGTTGAGGAGAGATCTTGTAGATGGACAGAACAGTAAATAATGTGGAAAGTATGTAACTTCAGAGAGTAGGCATTGTTTCAAACTAGTAAAACAGCAGCCCGTGTTTATCTCACTCCTTGAACAAAGTAAAATATCCCAAGGCTCTTCACAGACAAGCAATCTGACACTAAATTAATAAAGGGGATATTAAGATTTCTGATGAAAAGGTTAGCCAGAGGGGGAGAGGTCAAAGAGGAAAAGGAAAGTTTCATAGACAGGAAGTTTGGGAATATTGCAAGGAGATGGTGTGGCTCCAGTGCTGGAATGATGACAAGGGATAGTCAATAGATCAGATTTGGAAGGGCACAGAGAGAAGTTCTTCAGTCAGATGTCAAGATGAATAAAAAGTCTCTGAATCAGTGGTGAAACTTTAATGCCAAGCTGGGTGGAGAATAGTAGGTCTTTCAGGAAAGTTGCACTGAAAGATGTTGCTCCTCCATATTCGTATTGTGAGCTCATTATCTTTGCTAATTCCTCACGTTTGAACTAGTGCTTTTATAGCCAGTAAATTTACTTCATGTGACATTATGTGTACCATTAGGAATACTGCTCCTGCTTTGGAATTTGGAATTCTGAAGAAGGGTCTAGGCCCGAAACATCAGCTTTCCTGCTCCTCTGATGCAGTTGGCCTGCTGTGTTCATCCAGCTCTACACCTTGTTATTTCAGATTCTCCAGCATCTGCAGTTCCTACTATCTCTTGGACAATATGTAGTTAAGGCTTTTAGCACAACGTATGTCTTTCATTGTAATGCCAGTGTTGGTGTAGATGGTAAATGGCTCCCTCTAGTGACAATGGGCAGCAAAATTCATTGCAACAGAGCCTGCTCCCCATTTTGGCCTTAAAACCACCAAAAAAGTCAATAAAGAGGGTAAATAAATGGGATTATTGTTGGTGATAATTGTATTTTATTCAGTGGGCATCAGTGATATATAAATGAATTTACAAAAGGTTTTGTATTAATGTATGTATTAATTGAAGTTAAGTACATGCAGGTGCAGGGTAAGTTCCAGCTGTTTTGGAGGTGTGTAATAATGTCTCTGAATCGGTTGATTTAATAAAAACCTTCAGCAGATGTGGGACTGTTGTGATGGACTGGTAATGTCCCTACCTCTGAGCCAGCAGGCCCAGGTTAAAGTCCCACCTGCTCCAGAGGTGTTAAAACATCTGTGTGCAGGTTGATTTAAATCATGTCTGAAGCAGATATAAAGATACAAGAGAGGGTCTTTGGTGCAATGGTAATGTCCCAACCTCAAGACCAGAATCTCTCCTATCCTGGAAGTGTGTCATAACATGCCTTTACCCTGGTGCTCTAACTTAGTGGGTTAAAGCACCCTGACTAGTAAACTGAAGGTCCTGAGTTCAAATCTCTGCAATGTCTTTTTTTGCACAGGGATATCATGGTGCAGTGGTAGTGTCCCTATGTTTGGACCAAAAGGTGTAGGATCAAATCTCATGTCAGGTTATAATGGTCATGGATTGCCATGTGATTTAATAACACGTGCAAACAATTTAAGGAAAACAGACACTTGTTGACATTAATGGACTGGAGTAAGGAGATGAGTACCTGTCATGTTTCTTTGTGACTAAAATCTCTTCAGTAAAGATTGGCTAGATTCTTCCTTCACCAACTAACTATCGGGAATATAAAGAGGAGTGTTTTGTTCTAAGTTTGAGGTAATTCTGATCCTTTTCACCAGACAAATAATCCCTTATTAGCAAAACGGAAGCTGATATCTGATTGGAAATCATCTTTGTAACTGTTTCAGTGTTATCCACCCTTGTGGTGAACACTGCTAACTTCTATCTCAAAGAGATAGCTAGAGATTGGAAACACAAAGTCCATTATGGCACAAAGGTGACATCTACAAGAATTTGGTAGTTTTGAAAGAAATAAGACAATGACAGTGTGTTGTGGGCTGTGGCAATCAGGAAAGCAGAGAAACATCCTGTCTCAACATTCACTGAAATGGTCAAGGCATCTTGGAGCTTCCTTCTGTCTGGGATCATGCAAAAGCAGTAGGGAGAGAGTACAGCCTCACCCACCCTTCCTCCACTCTAAACTCATTTATTAGAGTAGGTGAGCTGTAAAGTGTGACCTACAGACATACAGCCAAGTCCCAGTTGGTCCTTGGCCCACATGAGAGGTGCTGTCATAATGCAACTCATCCTTAACCTGCATATAATTGGTTCTTTGGTTCAAGGTAACCTGTACAAACAATGAATGATGCCCCAAAAGTAGCCTTACACAGCTCTGCATCTCTCCTTGGAAAATGTAGAGCTAATTGACCCATATGGTGGTAAACATTAAAGTTTGGTTTGACTGCTTCAGGGACCATCGATATGAAATTCACAATATCCAATATGTCCTCAGGAAAAAAAATAAGCAGATGTGGCATAACTGCAGAAGTTGCCCCAAACCCCAAAAACACCAGCTTCAACTGCCAATTCTATGGATGCCGTTACCGATCTTGCGTTGGATTCTATAGTCATGACAGAAGTCATTTGCAGCTCGGATGTAATTGAGTTATGAGCCTACCATCAATGCATCAAATAAATGGATTTTCACTCCCAATTGCTCAATGATAAAGGACCATGCAGCATCTGGTTCATTTAACACAATAAGTGTAATGAAGTTGGTGACGAATCACTATGACCAATCTCCTAACAGTTTGTCTAAACCACATTCAGACACAAGGCAAGGAAAATTTCAGTGGTGGTGAGCTTTACAAACAGTAGGTCCAAAATCACCCATTTGTCCCAAGGTGTGTTGCACTTGCTATGTGCCATAGCTCTGTTTACTCACATACTGACTCCTGAAATGTCATTTTCTGAAATAAGTCTAATTTGCATTTGAATGAATCAGCACTGTTTCACATTACCTGACTAAGGGGCTATGATCTGAAAGCTTGGGTTTTCAAATAAACCTGTTGGTCTATAACCTGGTGCCGTGTGATTTCTGACTTTGTCCACTCTCTCCCTAGGGAGCCTACTCTATTGATTAACTACCTTCTAACTGAAGTGTTATTTCTGTGGATTAGATTTTAATTTACTTTCCTTGACAAATTAAAAAGGTCAGTTATCAGTCAGTTTGAATGAAACAAAATCTTACAAACTGCAATGTTTTTAACTTTCTTAGTAATGCTAGTTAAAAGAGGAACATTTGTAGGTAGTGCACTGGATCTAAATCGCTTCTCATGTTCAAATATTCCTAAAAGATTTTATTATCCACTCAAAGCAACAGCTTGCACTCCAGAAAGGAAAATAAAAGCACTTGTATTTCTATAGTGTCTTTCACCGTCTTGGTGATGAAAAAGCTTTGAAGCCATTTTAAGTACTTTTGTTTTGAAGTGTAGTCACTACTGTAACAATGCTGTCAGTTAATACACTGCACGATCCCACATACTGACATGATAATCAACTAACTATTGTGGCGATTTGATAGAACAGAACTATATATTGCTGTGAAGAGATAAGTTGCTGAATCCTTTCATCTAATCTCATCAGGACGATGCCAGAATGCAAATTTCAAGCCATCTCCATTTATACTAATGAGAAAAACTGTTGATTGCAAACTAACTAATTTTTCGAAATGAATTAGGAGCCTATAAATTTCCTGCCAACCTTACCAAGTCTGAGTTGACTTGCCCACCAATCAACTCCCTTTTCCCATGTAGTAAACTTATGCTTGTTTGAACTTTGACATTCTTGTGTTGTGATGCAGGGCAGAAACCTTCAGCAGCGTGTCTCTCTTTGCAGAAATGTTTGTGATTTTAGTGGAGGGATAAATATGGGCCAGGGCAATGGGAGAACACTTCTGTTCTTCGAAATAGTGCCATTGGATCTTTTACATCCGCTTGAGAGGGCAGGTGGGAGCCTCAATTAGTATCAACATCGCTATTATTGTCAGCCCAGATTGTATGCTGAAGTCGCTGGGATGGGACCTGAACTTGTGACCCTTGGACTCAGGTGAGAGTCCGACTCACCGAGTCAGATTATGTTTTCAGCTCTGGAAGTGAAACTTGAACTCTCAGCCCTCTGCTGCAGAGGCAGAAGTGCTACTGTGGAGCCAAATGTGTCTCTGCGATTACTGAGATCTGCTTCTGCCACCTATAAGCACTGCACATTCCAAATAGAAGTTATTTCATTTTTATTTAGAGTATGGAGTTGCTGCCAGTGGGTTAGTGTAAAACCATTCCTTGTAGGCTCCCAGTTGGTGACATCACCAACAAAATCTGGAAAAGAAAATTCCAAAAACAAGTCATCCCGTGTGGCACGAGGATGTTTCTGCACGCACAGGAATTACGGCAGTGGAGCTCCCAGTTGCTAATTCAAATTATGATGTGAAAAGTTACATAATGCAGATGCTTACATTACTCAAAACTGGCTGGAAAATTCCTAAAAGTGAGACGTGCAATTACTTCAGCTAAACTGCCATGTCCCGTGACAATTTTAACTTTGGTTCCTGGAGAGAATGCTGGTGATGTTCTGACTCTGAACTTCAGTGGAAAAAGTTTCCCAGGATGTAGGAGGGCACCGTCATATTTTAACAGGATCGTTGTCCATTCTAGCTGCTCTTTGAACACCATTTCATTGAAAAACTAATAAGGTTGTTTCTGTTTCCGTTTTGTTATCTGTAATCCACCCAAAATCTACAGTGCAGCATCTCTCCTCTTATCCCACTCCTAGTCTCTATCTTTTCCCTTTTTATTTTTACTTAAGCCTTTTGCCTCTCTTTAGTTTGGCAGTTGATAAATTTGCTCGGTGCAAGTTCACTGTCATATAGAGCATACCTTTCTGTTGTTGGCTTTGAATTTCTTAGATTGAGCATTACCTGGAACCACCTTTATTTATGCTTCTCACTGAGAGGGGCTCTATGTCATTGGGCCATGTATGTCTTCCTTCGCAGTACATAGCTGCCTTTTGAACACATTGATGCCAACATTGGTGGCATAGTAGACAGTGAAGAAGTTTTCTAAGATTACAAAGGGATCTTGATCAAATGGGTCAATGGGCTGAAAAATGGCAGATGGAGTTCAATCTGGATAAATGTGAGGTATTGCATTTTGGTACAGCAAACAAGGGTACGGCCTTGGGTAATTTTGTAGAACAGAGGGACCTAGGGGTGCAGGTACATAATTCATTGAAGTTTCCATCACACATAGACAGGGTGGTTAAAAGGGCAACTGGCACGCTTGCCTTCATTGCTCAGTCCTTTGAGTACAGGAGTTGGGAAATCATGTTGAGGTTGTACAGGACATTTGCGAGGCATCTTCCGAAGTACTGTGTCCAGTTTTGGTTGCCCGGTTATAGGAAGGATATTATCAAGCTGGAGAGGTTTCAGAAGAGGTTTACCAGGATGTTGCTGGGTATGGAAGGTTTGAGTTATAAAGATAGGCTGGGACTTTTTTCACTGAAGTGTAGGAGGTTGAGAGGTGACCTGATAGAAGTTTATAAAATAATGAGAGGTATAGATAGAGTTAATGGTAGTTGTCTTTTCCCTAGGTTGGGGCATTTCAAGACTAGGGGCACATTTTTAAGGTGAGAGGAGAAAGATTTAAAAATGACATGGGGGAAAATTATTTTACGCAGAGGGTGGTTAATGTGTGGAATAAACTTCCTGAGGATGTGGTGGATGAGGATACAATTATAATGTTCAAAAGACATTTGGATACATACATGAATAGGAAAGGTTTGGAGGGATATGGGCAGGGACAGGCAGGTGGGACTAGTTTAGTTTGGACTAATGTTCGGCATGGACTAGTTGGACCACAGGGTCTGATTCCGTGGTGTATGACTCTGTAGAATATCAGATCTCCACACCTGACACTGTCAAGCATTGGACATTTCTCACTGTTCTTTTTCACTTCTACCCGTTTATTGCATATTTTCCTGGTAAATATCTCATTAAAACAAATTGTTTGCTCATCATCATATTGCTGTTTGTGGAACCTTGCTTAGAGCAGTATGCTGACATCATTTCCACCGTACTACATCAACGATGTTTTAAAGATAGTTCATTGACTGTAAAGCACTTTGGGATAACCTGAAGTATGGTAAAGTGCTATAGAAAGTCAAGTCGTACTTTCTCTGCGAGTTTGCAGCAGAGGAGCTGATGTTCAGCTGGACTGATGTGTTTCTGCCATGTCCCACCTGAGCCATCTCTCGTTCATCTTCACTGACCACTATAAGCTTAACTTCAATCCCTTGATCCGATGCTTATAAGACTATTTGCCTCAGCTACTGCATATAACAGTGAGCTCCATATTATTTCGGAAAACTAGCATGCAGGTACAGCAGATAATAAAGAAAGCGAATGGAATGTTTGCTTTTATAGCTAAAGGAATAGAATATAAAGGTAAGGAAGTATTGTTGCAACTATACAAGGCATTGGTGAGACCACACCTGGAGTATCGAGCACAGTTTTGGTCCCCTTATTTGAGGAAAGATGTAGTGGCATTGGAGGCAGTTCAGAGAGGTTCACTAGATTGATCCCAGAGATGAGTGGTATATTGTATGAAGAGAAATTGAACAGTTTAGGCCTATACTCTCTAGAATTTATAAGAATGAGGGGAAATCAAATTAAGCTATTCAAGATGATAAAAAGTATAGATAAAATAAACGTGAAGTGGATGTTTCCTCTTGTGGGGCATTTTTGAACGAAGGGTCATAGTCTTAGGATAAGGGGTAGCAAATTTAAGAGTTGAGGAGAAACTACTTCTCCCAAAAGATTGTGAATCTGTGGAATCAGCTACCCCAAAGTGCTGTGGATGCTGGGACAGTAAGTAAATTTAATGAGGAGTTAAGACAGATTTTTAATTGGTAATGGGTTAAAGGATTATGGGGAGAAGGCAGGACAATGGTGAGGAGCATATCAGCCATGATCGAATGGTGGAGCAGACTTTGATGGGCCGAATGACCTAATTCTGCCCCACTATTTTATGAACGTATGAACTTATGTGAATATTTTATTTATTACTCTAGTTCTGGTCAGCGAAGCTCAGCAAAGTTGAAAGAACACATTTCATTTTCCACTTGGGGACTCAATATCGAGTTCAACAGCTTTTAGAATCTGAACACCTTCCATGTCTTTTATCCATTCCCACACCCCAGGCTGTGTCATGACATGGGTTGCTTTCATCATAGCCAACCCATTTTCACCTCCTCACTGTCCGCATTCCCAGCTTTTCTTTCTCTTCAACTTATCATTATCCGTTCCTCTGTCTGCTCAACTGCTGTCCTTTCTCTTTGGGCTCAATATCCACCTGTTGTTTACTCCTCCTCCCACCCCAACCCCCTGTCTTCGGCATATATGCCACCTCTTCCCAACTACACTCAGTTCTGAAGAAGAGTCACTGGACCCCAAACATTATCTCTGCTTTCTCTCCACAAAAGCTGCCAAACTTCCTGAGTTTCTCCAGCAATGGCTGTTCTTGTTTCAGACTTCCAAGATCTGCAGTTCTTTGTTTTTTATTAGTGTAAACAGATTGTCTAGTTATCATTCTGGTCTGTGTGGAACACTGGACACATGCTGACTGCTGTCTTTCTTGCTGCAAACCCTTTGATAACTTTTACTCACTTGGTGCTGTATTGGCTAAGTGTCAAGTTATGTTTGTTAGCACTTCTATGAAGCACCTTGGGAAATTGGCCTATTTTTAAAAAAAAAGGTGGTATGTAAATGCAGGCCATTGGCTGAATTTTTTCACTGGCATCTCTCAACATGGCCAGTACGCAGTGTTTCTTTTTAAGAAGAAAACAGTGCTCCAAGTAAAGTCACTTTGGAGGATGATTTATCTGCCTCTTAGCCAAGCTGTGTTTTTGTTTTTCTAGGATGGCCCTGGTGCGAATGAAGCAGGAAGGGCGAGAGGGAAAGTATATGTGCAAGTACATTGTGCACTCGATGTGGGAGGACTTGGAGCAACGGGGTAAAGTAATGGGGGTAAGTCAGTCACACATCTGGAAGAGGTTTCCCCTTGGATAAGTAGTGGGCTATGTTGAATGTTGCATGTTATCCAA
>NC_063350.1:6922224-6934036 GCF_021869965.1 Rhincodon typus
CCTTTCTCAAATCCTCATCATTCCTCCACACACCATCCTTCAAATATGGTCACTGTTAGGTTTGCCAATAAACTATTTCCACAAGTGACTTTTTACTGGAAGTAAAAGCAAAATACTGCAGATGCTGAAAATCTGTCAGAAAAAAAAACACAGAATGCTGGAGAACTCAGCAGGTCAGGCAGCATCTCTGGAGACAGAAACAGATTTAACATTTCAAGTCCAGTATAACTCTTCTTCAGATGATAGACACATTCATATATAAACCTAATGTGAAGTCTATACACCACAGAGATCTTCTATTCCACCACTTTCTTTCTCTTCTAAGTTCTAACAATTTCTGTTCAAAGTGCAACAGCGATCATAATGATGATTGTTGTTTTTGGAATTCGAGGAAGCTAATGGATTCATAGATGCTCAGGCACATTGACGACGAACACAGAGTTAGCTGTGTAGCTCCAGTCTAGGGTCACAGTTGGAAACAACTGAGGCATTGGAACTCATATGTTGTGTCATTGTCAGATAATGCTCTTTGGATGCTGCACATAAGCAGCAATGGCATATTAACACTGATTCTTTTAAAAAGGGCTAAATGCTCTACAGGTCAGGGCTCTCTAATAAGTTCCTTCTCACATCGACTTTCTAGAGCCTTAGGCCTGAATCTGCACCACTTCAGATTTATTAAAAAAAAATTAACCAAATAAGGATATCGCTGTCTCAGCCTGCTGTGTTCATCCAGCTCTACACCTTGTTATCTCAGACTCCAGCATCGGCAGTTCCTACTATCTCCACCAAAACTAAATTGCCTTTGGAAGAGAGAATTCCAAATTTCCACGAACCTTGTTTTAAGAAAGTGCTTTGAGTTAAAAAGACAGCAGCTGTAAATTGTGTAGCCCTACTCACTGCGGACTTTCGGTCTTGAAGTGATTCCTCAAAGTGCAGTCCTACCATGGTTAAACGCTTAAGAAAGACGCCCAACTTTATTTCTTTATTTTCTACTTAAAACCAAGAAGGTCTGCAATGTCTAACTTTTACCCTTATTTTGTATGTTTTTATGCCGTACTATAATCACTGCACTGTTTAACTTTTAACTTTGTTCTTTCTTTCTATCTTGTTCTTAAGATTCTGTAACCTAGGTATTGTACTTGTACCAAAGATGGCGCCTCATGTGGTGACATTATACACTTTCTATTGTACTCCTGTACTTGAGTACACACAATAAACCCAAATCAAACCTGAAGGTTGAACATACTGTCACAAGACATGCACCCTGTTACTGTCATACCTGACACATACAATGAACCAATAACTCTTAATCTTGAAAAGTTTCTCCCATTTTCCAGAGGGCCAGAATTTCTGAATTATGAAGTGCAAGACTAAGGAAGTTATACAAAATTTGTCACAGAAACTATTTAGACTTCAGCTGGAGGACTGTACCCAGTTATGAGCATCGCACGTCAGGAAAGATGTGACTATATTGGAGAAAGTGCAGAAGAGGTTTTTAAGAATGAAGTTTCTCATCCCTGGAGCCGGTTATGAAGACAGATTGCAGAGGTTGGGACAATTTCCTTTGGAGAGGATGCGGCTAAGAGAAAATGTTTGACTTGACACTTAAAAATCATAAAATGAGCTGGATAGAGTAGACAGGGAGAAACTACTCCCACTTACAGAAGGATCAGAACAAGAGGAAACAGATTTTAAATAACTCGCAAAACGAAGTAAATGCAATGTGAGAAAAACCTTCTTTATATACTGAGTGGTTTGGGTTTGGAACATGCTGCCTGGAAGGGTGATGGAGGCAGGTTCAATTGATGCATTTAAGATGGAATTAAACAATTATTTAAAATAGAAAATAACATATAGTACTTAGAGGAAAGGGTAGGCTCATTTAGAGAGCCAGTGCTAACACAATGGGTCAAATGGACTCTTTGTTCACTGTAAAAATTCGGTGATTTTAAAAATAAAAATCACTCACCTCATCATATCCAAAAATAGCGGCATAGAAGGTTTCCGTCATAGCTCTCATGTTCTCCTTCAGCACAACAGATTCGATCTGAGAGGCACAAATTGTACCACAAATGAATATTTGGCATGTAAGCATTTGCACCTTTTCTTTAGTGGAGAGATCAGACACTAAGTTACGAGGAGAAATGTACAACGTCAAATCCAGTGACACTCGGGCATGAACAGTAGCAGCTTCTAAGTATATGCTGAAATAGTTACTAGTAACGAGTTGGTTTACGTGTGACCTACTGCTTGTGTGGAACATCATGACACTGCACAAACTAGTTGGGCTGAATGACTTGTTTCTATGTTGAATCGTCTAACATTTTCATTTCAAAATCACAGCATTCACGAGCCTTTGGTCTTATCCTGTCCTTTCTCCTTAAGCAAAACAAAGGCACACCTACGTATTGCACTGGATGTGGAGGAAAGGTAACAGGGGTCTCGTGGACATGGATAAACTCAGTATGCACATACTTCAGCTTCTTAACCCAGTTCTGCCATTTAATTATACCTTGGCTGATCTTACATCCTGAGGAGCACAAAAGGCCACAACGGAGAAGTAGTCTGAATCACTGATCTCCCAACCATACTTCCCTATACAGTCTACTCATATGACATCAGATAGCTATTTATAAATTAGCTCAGCTTAATTTTAAAGCACACGCTCACTGAACATGCTCTATGAGTCAACAACTTTGGATGAAAAGTAATTCTCTTGCCAGTTCACCCAGTTCTATGGTTATTCTATGGTTATCAAAGCGATGCTCAAGTCCTATACCCAGTATTAACCATATCTGATTCATAAAAGGCAAACCACTGGGATTGACACACCATTTCAATGCTGCATCCCTCATGTATTGGACAGGAGCAGGAGTACATAGAGTGGCTAAATGGCTGTCTTCTGTGCTGTAACCTTCCTGTTTCTCAGACCTGGGACTGTGTGTGTTTTGGGGTGGGGGGTGGATGTGGATCTACACCAAAATGATCAATAGGCACTTTGCAAATAGGACATAGGGAGGGAATCCCAATCCACTGACAAAGGGAGGGGGAATTCCCTATCCTTTGGGCAAAGGTAGGGGGAATTCCCTACCCACCGGACAAAGGGAGGGAATTATTATCCACCGGACAAAGGGGGGGAATTATTACCCACTGGACAAAGGGGGGGAATTATTACCCACTGGACAAAGGGAGGGGAAATCCCTACTGTGATGCAAGTGTGAGCGTTTTAGATAAATATTTTAATATAATTTATTTTATTTTAGAGTTTGGCTGTTGAATTACTGGCATCTTGGTTTTGGTCTATGAAGGGGCTTAATGATTAATTTGCACAATTTTCTGAAGCCTTGGTTTGTTAAAAGAAATCATGAGATAGATAGCTTTTGTTGATAGTTGGTGAGTTTTTATGAGTGAACAGAGTAAACAACATTGTGTACTAGGCTTCAGTTAGGAAGATCTGAAGTGGTGTTTTTTTTTTGCCTTAGTTTGGAAATCCCTTTTGGTTTCATCTTACAGAAATCCTGGTTAAAGTTGGATGTGTAAAACAGCATCTCCTGAAGGAGGTTTAGAATGGTTAAGAAGTAAGTTACCTCACTACAAGAAGTTTGGTTTGAAAGTTCCAAACCAGAAGCATGGGGTTAAAACCCTGGGGCATTATTTGAAGCTGAGAAAGTCCAAGCTCAGTTCTAAGAAGACTTCAGGAAGAGGCTGGCAGATTCTCACCAACAGGAATTGAAACATCAGATAAGCACATGGAAGTGATAGGGAAGGGAACTGGATTGTATGGTATTATATTTCACTGTGTTTTGAAATCTTTAAACATAGAACAAACTATAGAAACAAGGAAAAATAGTTGCCATTCAGCCCTTCAATGCTGCTCTGCCATTCAATATGATCATGACTGATCATTGAACCTAATAGCCTGTTTCTGCTTTGCCCCTATACAGCAATTGAGGCTAAAGGGATCAAAGGATATTTGATTTCTTCTTGAAATCATACAATGTTCAGACCTTGACTGCTTTCTGTGATAGCTAATTCCCATAAGGCCATGATATAGCAGCAGAATTAGGCCGTTCAGCTCATCAAGTCTACTCCACCATTTGATCATAGTTCATTTGTTTCTCAATCCCATTCTCCTAACCCTTGATCACCTTACTAATCAGGAACGTATCTAGCTCTGTCTTAAGTACACTCAATGACTTGGCCTCTATGGCCTTCAGTGACAATGAGTTCCACAGATTACACACACTCTAGCTGAAGAAATTCCGCCTTGTCTCAGTTCTAAAGGGTCACAGGTCCATCCTGAGGCTGTGCCCTCAGCTCCTAGCCTCTCTTATCAGTGGAAACATCTCTTCATTTTAATTCTATCCAGGCCTCTCAGCATTCTGTAAGTTTCAGTCAGAACTCCCCTCTTCCTTCTAAACTCCATCAAATACAGACTCAAAGTCCTCAACCACCCCTCACATGACAAGCCCTTCATTCCTTGAATCATTCTTGTATACCTTCTCTGGACGCCCTCTAAAACCAGCACATCCAGATACTGGGCCCAAAACTGCTCTCAATATTCCACATGCAGTCTTATACAGCCTCAGCAGTACATCTCTGCTTATGTATTCAAGCCCTTTTGAAACGAATGATAACATTGCATTTGCTTTCCTAAATGCCAACTAAAATGGTAACCTTAACAGAAACCTGAACTAGGGCTCCCAAGTTCCTTTGTGCTTCAGATTTCTGAACCCTTTCCCCGTTCAGAAAGTAGTGTACACCTCTATCCTTCCTACCAAAGTGCATAACCTCACACTTTCCCACATTGCATTTCATCTGACAATTCTTTGCTGACTCTTCCAGCCTATCCAAGTCCTGTGCAGCCTCCCCTTTTTGTCATCACTATCTGCCCCTCCACCTATCTTTGTGTCATCTACAAACTTAGCAACAATGCTCTCAGTTCCTTTATCCAGATCGTTAATGTACAACATGAATAATTGTGGTCCCAACACTGCTCCCTGTGGAACTCCACCAGTCACCTGCTGCCATCCTGAAAAAGATTCTTTTATCCCCACTCTCTGCTCCTGCGAGTCAGCCAATCTTCTATCCATGCCAGTACCTTGCTCCTAACTCCATGGACTTTTATCTTATTTTGTAGCTCCTGTGCGGTACCCTGTCAAAAGCCTTCTGGAAATCCAAATAGATCACATCCACTGGCTCTCCTTTGTCTAACTGGCTCATTACCTCCTCAAAGAATTCGATCTCCTCTTGACAAAGTTGTGCTGTCTCAGCTGTATTTTACCATGCACTTCCAAGTTCTCCACAATCTCATCCTTAATAATGAACTCTAAAATTTTGCCAATGACCAAGGTCAGGCTAACTACCTACATCACCTCAGGGGAGGTGATGGACTAGTGGTATTATCGCTGGACTGTTAATCAAGGGACGCAGATAACATTCTGGGGACCTAGGTTTGAATCCCACCACAGCAGATGGTGGAATTTGAATTAAATAAATATCTGGAATTAAGAATCCAATGAAGACCGTGAATCCATTGTCGATTGTCAGAAAAACTTACCTGGTTCACTAAACCTTTAGGGAAGAAAACTGCCATCCTTACCAGGTCTGGCCTACATGTGACTCCAAACCCACAAAAACGTGGTTGACTCTGAACTGCCCTCTGGGCAATTAGAGATGGGCAATAAATGCTGCGTCACCAGAGACGCCCTCATCGTGTGAACGAATAAAGGAATTTCCTATCTTCTGTCGGCTTCCTCGCTGCCTCCCTTTTTAAAAAGGGTTACATTAGCTACCCTCCAATCTGTAGGAAATGTTCCAGAGTTCCAGGATTGTTGCAGAACTGACTTCCTTCCGTTCCTCCATCTCTCAGAACCCGGTGTTCCCCAACATTTCTGTGATGTTATTTGTGGGATCCTTTATGAACACATAACTGAAGTATGTATTTACTTGGTTAGCCATTTCTTTTTTGCCTATTATAAATGCCCCTGTTTCTGACTGGAAGGGACTCACATTTGTCTTCACTAATCTTTTTCTCTTCACATACCTACAGATGTTTTTACAGTCAGTTTTTGTGCTCACTGCAAGCTTACTCTCATACTCTATTTTCCGTTTCTTAATCAATCCCTTTGTCCTCCTTTGCTGAATTCTAAACTCATTCATTCTTCAGTCTATTGCTTTTTTGGCCAATTTATATGCTTCTTCCTTGGATTTAATATCATCTTGAATTTTTCTTGTCAGCCATGGTTTGGCCACCTTTCCCATTGTTTTAGTGCCAGACATGAATAATCAATTGGTGTCGTTCACCCATTCACTCTCTGAATGTTTGACATTCTCTTCCACTGTCATCCCTTTAAATAATGTGCCCCAATCTATTTAAACCCAGTACCCTAGCCTCAGAATCAACTACATCACTCTCCATTTTGATGAGGAATTCGATCATATTATGGTCGCTTATCCCCAAAGGGTCTTGCACAACTGGATTGCTAATTATTCCTTTCTCATTAAACACAACCCAGTCTAGGATGGCCTGTTCTCTAGTTGGTTCGCGAACGTATTGATCCAGAAAACCATCCCAGATACACTCCAGGAATTCCTCTTCTGTGGTATTGTTACTAATTTGATATGCCCAATCTACATGCAGATTAAAGTCAGCCATATTTCGTTCTTGCACTGGTCTCTAACTTCCCGCTTAATGCCATTCCCAACATCACCCCTATAGTTTGGGGTTCTATGTACAACCATCACTAATGTTTTGTGTTCCTTGATGTTTCTCAGCTCTAACCCATAAAAATTCCACACCTAATATCCTTCTTTACTATTGTGTTAATTTCCTCTTTAACCAGTAATGCAACTCCACCTCCTTCTCCTTTCTGTCTGTCCTTTGCAAATACTGAATACCCCTAGCATTCAGTTCCCATGCCTGGTCACTCTTCAGTCATGTCTCTGTAATCTGACTACATTAGACCTGCTTTTATCTACTTGCGCAATTAATTCACCCACTCTATTATAAATTCTGTGCACACTAAGGCACAAAGCCTTAAGGTCTGTCTTTTACATTACGTCTTCTGTTCCCATTATTTTTCCCAATGTGGCGCTGTTTGATCCTGGCCTTTAATTTCTCTGCCTATCACTTTTCTTACTCCCCTTTCAGTCTTTTGCTCTTGTCCTTGATTCACCTTCTCTGACTCCTTGCATAGTATCCCATCCTCCTGCCATTTTAGTTTACAGCATTGTTAACCACTCTAGCAAATACTCTCCTTAGGATATGTGTTATACGTAAACAGTTGGTTCACTCTATCTTCAATTCTTTCACATTATAAACTCTTTTTTATTGTTAAAACCAAATCTGCAGCATTGTAATGTACCTGTGTTTCAGTGCAAAGTGAAAGACCAGCTCCATAAAACCAAAAAAAAAACATATTTCAATGTGGAATCTGATTTGTCCAGTAATAACATTCACTGGGATCATAACACCACTGTACACTTGGGAGGGAAGTATGGGTAATGGACAAAGGTGAACAAATGTGAATCCCTGCAAATGTGAACCAGCAGAGTGTTCGGATTTTGACTTGTGATGAAATGGAAGACTAGAAAATAAAAATGCAGATTTTCTAGTGCCATATTGCGAGTTTCTACTGTAATCATTTAGTAAACCCTAATAGTGTTTGTCAGGAAAATTGGCCAGGTGCAGGGTAAAAGGCTCAGCCCTGGCAGTTAAAGTACTGAACTTTATTTTGAAAAGATACATAAAAATCTGAAACCTCAGAAGCATGTGCTAGTCACCTTCAGGCAAATGCAGCAAGCCAAAGAACACATTAAGTTGCCTGATAAGTGAATATTTCTACTACATTAATGTTCACAGAAAACCCAAACCATTTGCTATCTAAACTGGTTATATTCCTTCCTGTTAACTCAGTACTATCCTTGTGTAAATTTCTAGTACAGTTAAACAAACAGCTCAGCAGTGGATTACACATCATAGCACTGTTTCATGCCCGACTGTGCTGAAACATCCCACGTGGATGTTGAAATAGGTAAATTTCTGGCATCCCACACAATTATGGCAAGATAAAATTTTATATAAAGTATTTTTGAAATTGTTTACACAAAACTTTATAAACTTCTTACTGGATTTTAAAAAAAGTTAGCCGAGAATTGAATGCAGACCTAGCAAATCAGTGCAAGTCACATGGTGGAACCTCTGGCCCAGTAGTAATAGCTTTGGTTGTTGACTTATAGGAAAAGTAGAGGCTGCTTGTGTAATTCTGAGTCCAAAACAGCCTGCTTCCAATGCACCAGAATTAAGCTCCCTGGCCAGTGTCTTAAATGAGCTAAACAGCAACCAATTAAAGTGCCATACAAACATCCAAGGAGCCTTAAAAACCCTGGCCTTCCTGACGACTGCTGTGCCCACCGATGCAAACAGCAGCAAGTTTATTGGTATGCCCTTTCAGTCTGTTAGTGAAACAGACTCTTCCCCACTTCCCCACCCCCATGTCCCTCAGAGCAAGGGGATACTAGTGCAGAAGGCAAGCTGGAATACATTATGAGCTGAACACATGCAGTAGCTGGACTGCCAATCTCCAACAAGGAGGGAAAACATTGCCTCATTAAATAAACTGACAAAATAAAAGAGCAGAAGTAAAACAACACACAGCACTTGCTCTTAAAGAAAGAGCAATTAAGTGCGAAAGGGTAAAAAATCCTTTTAACCCTGAGCTAATTTGTTCAAATAGTAGTTGAATTTTACTGTAGAGCATTCTACAGAAATATTAGGCAGGATTTCCACATGTCCATGTGCGTGAGGGTGCACTTTGAAAAGTGTGTTGCTGGATCGTGTCTTAGAGCCCTGCACCTCCAGAACATTGCAGTTTCCAAAGTGCAGGCTGGGGGTGAGGGGCAGGAGGAAAAGAGAGAGAACGCGCGCGCGAGAGAGAGAGAGCGCGCGAGAGAGAGAGCGCGCGAGAGAACTCTGCCAGTCTCCAAGTAACTGCCCATTGTTGAAGAGCTTGTTAAGCAGCTGCAGAGGGCCAGAAGGAAATTTCCAAAGCATCAAACAAGAAGATCACACATATTAGGCCACAATAGTGCACAGGTGTCAGGAGCACAGCACAGAGCCACTGTGAGACGATTGGTGCCAGGTTTGTGCTGGGAGCAAAGGGTCATTTAAACTTGCTCAAGGTGGTACAACATTGCCATTGCTTGAGTAGAAGAGAGAGTTAAACATTTTACGATTAACCATTTGGTCACTTGCATGCACCATGAAGTTCCTGCCCTCTGCTTTCTTGCCTGCCACAATCTACAAGGCAGGCCCAGTCCTGGCTGACACCTGTCTTTAAGCACAGAACTTGAGAGCCAGCTCCCTCCTCTGGGCAGTGTCTACACCATTATTTAGCTAAGCTCATGCTATTAGGGTCTATTCACATTAAAACAGTTTTGCATCATGAAACAGAATTGGAATGGGTTTTATACCAGGGAACAATCCAGTCTATTGTTAAAATTTTGACAGGATGAATAATTTCCTGAACTGTATCATTATACTTTGAATTTACAATGAAAATCCAAATCTTTCTGCCCTTTACCGCAGTTTAGGGGTCACAGGTCAAAAGGTGAACCTTACCCAAGGGGACCCATCAACAAGGCAACAGCCATGGAACTGTTTACATTTGAGCTCATTAGACCTGATAAACAAGAGAATGAAGACAACAGTTTATTTGTTCAGATGAGTTTTGTTAAGAAGAAACACTTCGAGATCTAAAAAAGGAGCCTATATTGATATAGCACCTGTCATAACCTCAAGATGCATTCCAAAGTCAATGAATTGTTTTTAAAGTATATTTACAATCATAATGACACAGACCAACTTCCCACAAGTAAAGCAGAGGCTATGTAGTGAGATCAAAGAGGACGGGATTGCTCGTCTTAAAACAGAGATGGTTAAAAGGAGATTTAATGGAGGCAATCAAGATCATATAGGGTTTCGATGCTGCAAATAGGGTGCTCTTTCTATTAGTTGCAGTGTTGGAGACAAGGCAGATTTAAGACAACTGGTAAAAGTATCAGAGGGGAGGGGAATTGAACATTTTATAGGTGATGATGATCTGGAATGCAATGCCCAATAGAGTAGTGGATGCAGCTTCAACGCTAGTGTCCAGGGACGTGTAGCTAGATACAGCAGTCATGGTAAATGCTACGGGTTATTGGGATAGGTTTGGAGACTGGGTCTGGGTAAGATGCCCTTTGGAGGGTTGGTGCAGACTTGATGAGCTGAATGGCCTCTTTCTACACTCTAGAGATTCTATTATTCTATCGGCTTAGCAATGGGGGTCAAGTAGAACTAACTATATTAGCTCAATGAAAGAACCCAACGCAGGCACATCGGGATGAATGGCCTCCGCATGGGCTGTAAGATTCCATAAATGAGATAAATTAACAATTAATGCTTCGGTGAAAGCATTTCAGGGAGGATTACTGGTCAGGACATTTGAGAAACAGCATAGTCCTTCAGTAGGGCCGTGGGAGGTTTTACATCCACCTGAATCAGTTAGTTTAACTTCTCTCTAAAACAGATCTCTAACAATGCACCTTAGTACCAGCACTGAAATATCAGCATCTGTTATGTGCTCAAGTTCCTGAATCAAACTTGGGCCCATTGGCCCTTCGGGTTCAGTGTCTGCGGTGCTACCACTCAACCAAGGTGACGCCCAATATGTATATGTTAAACTTGCACAATAAAGCAATTTGACAGGACTGAGCAGTGTTGACAAGGACTCTGCAGGAGGTTGAGGAGTGCAAAAGACAAGCAGAACCAATAATTAATCTTTCTGGAGACTGCATGATACATACTGGGCTGACAGTCCCTTGTGAAAGTCATGCTACATGCAGGAAACTCTAATGTTGGACAGTTAGACATTTGAAACAGAGAATCACATGTGGGAACTTGGTGAGCTAACAAGTGAATATATGGAAAATAAAGTTTCAAGCTTGAGGAGTTAAAATAATTCATACGGGTTTTTGAGCAGAAGTGCTGGAAAGGAAAACCTCCATAAAAAACAAACCAGATAAATGACCTATATTCTAAGATCTTGACCAAACCCTCAGCTCTTTTAAAAAAAAATGTACATGTGAAACTTGACTAAAACAGTTAAATGCGCTGAGGTCAGGAGCTCTTTATGTTGTTTATACAGCTGTGTCAATTTTTGATTCGCAAACTTTGCCGACAAGTTTAACTCAAACTTTCTTGATTAACTGAGTCGTGCTGAAAAAAAAGGGGTGCCTCTCACTAACAGCTTTGCTATGAGTTTAGCTCGCACCTCAAATCTCAGAAATTCAATGACCTAAATTCAAACAAACAATAATGGTTGCCATGTGTCTACACATGCATTGCCGTCTATATCAGGAGGAGGGTTACCAGAGCATTTTAAGAAGAACAATTTGGAACTTTTCTTTGGACTTGTTTTTACTGAACTCCACACCGAGTCATGACAAAAATTCCTTGAGCACTGGTCATTTTGCTCTGCCACACAGAAATGGAGACAGACAATGACAATTTACATTTACATAGTGCCCTTAATGCATGTAATGCCTATTTCCAAAACAACTGTGCCAGCACGCTCATTAGTGTTCGGCCTCTGGAGTCCATCGCTCCAGGCCAGTTGCATCCTTCTCTTTCTCTCCTTTCTGGTTTCTTTCTGTCTTTATTTTCTTTTCTTCACCTTCTGACGTCACGGAGGAGACGGAATGGTGCTTGGTGGGTTGTTGGCTGAGGCGGTTCCCTAAGCACGGACTCAGCAGGCTGCAGCAGGAA